>NC_060149.1:258539182-258659182 GCF_021461385.2 Schistocerca piceifrons | reverse complement strand
ATGGATATGTGTATGTGTGCGCGTGAGTGTATACCTGTCCTTTTTTCCCCCAAGGTAAATCTTTCCACTCCTGGGGTTGGAATGACTCCTTACCCTCTCCCTTAAAACCCACATCCTTTTGTCTTTCCCTCTCCTTCCCTGTTTCCTGATGAAGCAACCGTTGGTTGCGAAAGCTTGAAATTCTGTGTGTGTGTTTTTTATTGTGGCTGTCTACCAGCGCTTTCCCATTTGGTATATATATTAGAGGGAAACATTCCATGCGGGAAAAATATATTTAAAAACAAAGATGATGTGACTTACCATACCATACCATACGAAAGCGCTGGCAGGTCGATAGAAACACAAACAAACACATACACACACACAAAATTCTAGCTTTCGCAACCAATGGTTGCTTCGTCAGGAAAGAGGGAAAGAGAGGGAAAGACGAAAGGATATGAGTTTTAAGGGAGAGGGTAAGGAGTCATTCCAGTCCCGGGAGCAGAAAGACTAACCTTAGGGGGAACCTTTTTTCCCCCCTAAGGTAAGTCTTTGCGCTACCGAGATTGTAATGACTCCTTACCCTCTCCCTTAAAACCTACATCCTTTCGGCTTTTCCTCTCCTTCTCACTTTCCTGATGAAGCAACCTTGGGTTGCGAAAACTTGAATATTTGTGTGTGTGTGTGTGTGTGTGTGTGTGTGTGTGTGTGTGTGTGTGTTTTATTGTGTCTATCAACATACCAGTGCTTTCTCGTGTGTGTGATATATATATAATAGAGGGAAACATTCCACGTGAGAAAAATATATCTAAAAACAAAGATGATGTGACTTACCAAACGAAAGCGCTGGCAGGTCGATAGACACACAAACAAACACAAACATACACACAAAATCCATTCGTCTTTCCCTCTCCTTCCCTCTTTCCTGATGAGGCAACAGTTTGTTGCGAAAGCTTGAATTGTGTGTGTCTATCGACCGGTCAGCGCTTTCGTTTGGTAAGTCACATCATCTTTGTTTTTACTGACACTCCTTAGGTATTACCTGTAGTGATGTCGGACTATATTTGTGATATTCCGTATTAGCTTTAAGGTCTTCAATGTCAACGTTGGGCATTCCTGAGATTAACAGTTCCAACTCTTGTTCATTGAATATTGATATCAGACGTTTTGGAATTATGTCATAGAATCCTTCTAAGAAAGCATATATCCTGAAAAATAAATAATATCCATAAGACTTCCAAACATTACTACTCCTACCACCACCACCACCACCACCACCACTTGATTCTTTTTAAATTCATCAGTACAGATTTAACTCTGCCACTTTTCCACCTGCTGGTCTTTACTTAGAACAAACTAGTATCTTACATCTATGCAGCAAATTTAGAAAAAATTCTTTTGAACTTGTGTCAGATGAAATATTGCAAGTCGCAACCAAAGTCCATGATGACTAATTGACTCATATTTTCTTGGGTAATTGAGAGAATGGTAGCTACCACAACCAACCAGCAGATGCTTGAGAACTTCTCCAATTTAGTAGAACAATATCTCGGTATACAGACGAGAAGCCTGCAAGAGTTGACGATGACCCAGGATATATATATAACAATTAAACACCATCAACAGTGAAGCTAAGATGACTTATTTTGAGGCAACATTCCATATGTAAAAACAGCAGCAGAGAGTCCAAATCTTTACTGTGAAGAGATATAGCTCCACACTTCAGTATAACAGAATCTTACAACAGATTAGAATCGTGCTTTGCAAGAATTTTGTAACTGACATACGACTACTTAATCTAAAAAGATAAGAAAGAACACATTTATTTTTTGAGCTTGAGTGTTGATTTTACCTCTCAGATTCAATACATAACAGCACATAAAGTAAAGCAAGTGGCAAGTTGAAGTGCTGAGTGTGACTGAGGCATGCAAGAATAATAGAACTGGTAGTGCACTGTCCTTGGAATGTAGGTTTACAGTTTGGCTATCACAAATATTCAGAACAGCATACACAGAAGAATGAAAAGATTTATTTCTCTACAGTATACAGTGTTATCCTTCATAAAAAATATTTTATATAAGCATGCTCACAAATAAAATCTTAACAGTTCATATTTAATAAACAGGTTGTTCTAATTTAACTAGCTTGCAAAAAGGTACTGCAACTGCTGCTCAAAGAAAATAGTGAGAATCACAATAATGGAGATCATCAGACTGTATAATGATTATGTCTAAAGCTTACTGTTTTCTAATAGCACCAGTCATTTTCATCTGGCAGACAAGACGGATGTAGTCCATTTTATTTTCTTCACAGACTTGAATATAACGACCATGCGGAATCAGATCCCTCACATCCGTAACACCAAACTCTTGTACCTATAAAAGATGTTTATAATGGACATTTGAAGTACAATATGGCAAACTGTAAGTAATTTCATGCTATAAATTGACAACTGATCAACTTAGTTGCAACAAATTACTGTGTATATTATGGTCAGTTAGATTGTGAAACTGAGACTTCCCATTAAGAAGCAGATTTACAAAGGAATCTCTGTAGCAGACACTATTTATGAATTACACAACTGCAAGGAAGAAGCAATTTTGAATGGCTAGTTAAAAAAATAGCTGAATTTGAGCTGTCTTCCTCATGTGAGTGGATCATTTATTCATTCTCATACCAGTTACCTTTCAAGACATCACAAGAATTTAAATATGAATTGTACAAGAAAGTGTATAAAAATTTCTTAAATTTATGGAGGTGTCATATCTCAGAAAGGAAGAAGAAAAGGGTCAATGACCCAGATTATTACCCACACTGAATTCTCACCTGATCCCCAACATATTGAGAGGAGCTGGGGCACTGCATGCTTGAGGCAGCATATTAATGGAGGTTGACCCATCTAGTAAGCATCAAGGGAAACACTATCCTAATGGAGTATTAAGTTCAGAACTGACCAAAGGGAAGATGCAGGCATGGCTGAAATTGCCACTACAATTGGAGGTTCATTTTTAATGGATTCAATGTCGTTTACACACTAATCATGTGGATATTTTGTAACCAGAACATGTCATTTAACTTCTAGATAAAACTACCACTAAGATAATTTGCCTGCTTGACACATTGTATTACGTAGCAGTGATTAACGAATTTCCAGTTGTCGATGCCGGTCATTAGTAACAACTTTTTCAACCTCATAAGTCTTTGAAATGCTTTCTGCTGATTTTTATAGCTTTGTGACCTTGCACATTCAACCCTGCACATTAGAAAAATAAAATTTTTATGTGGTATTAAGTGTAGGAGCATCCACAGTAAGGCAATGTCCATATAGTACTAGCAACAAAAAGCTGGCTGACACCTGTTGTGAACAGCAATGAAGCCTTTAACTCTGACTGGAATAGATACTGCAAGGATACACTGGACATGTTAAGAAGTTATGACATATTTATTAGCATTAAGAACTAGATAACATCTAGTTAAGTTTATATATAGTCTGAATGTGAAGTAATAAGGATGAAATTAACATCAAAGGTAGGTCAATACGATAACTGGAATCTTTTACAGACCACCTGTCTCAAGAGCTGTGGTAGGGGAACACTTAGAAGAGAACTTAAAATACTTTGCAAATAGATTTCCTGATCATACTTTAGAAATCACAAAGATTTCAATTTTCTAGCTATGGACTGGAAGACTCCTGTAATTAAACAGGTGTCATGGTCAGCAATCCATTTGATATATATATATATATATATATATATATATATATATATATATATATATATATATATATATATATATATATATATAATTTTTAAATGTACCTTCAGCAATTAGTGGATCAGTTTTTAAGAGCAACAACTTATACCTTATAGTAACTAACAAGCCCAAATTTTTTCAATTCAGCTCAAGCAGGAGGGTGGAAATGGTGACATAATGCTGTTACAGCAACAATAACTACAGGTGTTAAAAGAAATGTTGAGGAAAGTATGAAAATCTTTAAACTTAGCAAGCTTGACAAGACATATACTGCAGATAATCTCAGCAATCATCATCATATGTTCATCTGGGGATAAAGCTGTGGAGCTTCAACGAAAAAAAAAAAAAAAAAAAAAAAAAACTGTACAACATGCTTTAGGCATGTACATGCTGAGCTGAGTAAGTCTGTGAGAGCTGGGAAAGACTCACTGTGGTTCAATACCTTTGTCAGAAATTTTCAACAAAAGTAGAGATATACATCACAGATTTAGAAGAAAGAAAAGCTGATCGAAGCCACAATGAACACAGGTTGTGCAATGTGAGAATAATTCAATGAATTCAAAATTAAAACACTACCTACCGATTCGACAAAAAATCCGAAGAAGTTATGGACTTATGTGAGGTCAATAAACTGACTATGATTACTCGTGCAATCACTTTTTGATAAACTGGTTCCAAGATGTCAAACAGAAAGCCAAGTTACTTAATACAGTCCCCCAAATAAATTTCACTGCAGAAAATATTAATATGATTTCTCCTTCAAACAACACCAGAGCCTAAATGACAGGTGCTGCGACCGCAGAACAGAAAATCAGCTAAAACTGCTTGATGGAGAGAATGCAACAGGACACGAAAGAATACATGTACAGCTCTATATAGATTATGAGAAATAATTTGCTACCCTGCAAGCAGCAGCTTACTGGAGTGATGAAGCATGCAGTCTAATTTGAAACAGGTGTAGATTATCCTCATTGTCAAGAAGGATCATTTAACTGATGCAGATGACTACATGGCTGGCATTAACCTGTTTTGTGTGTGTGTGTGTGTGTGTGTGTGTGTGTGTGTGAGTGAGTGAGTGAGTGAGTGAGTGAGTGAGAGAGAGAGAGAGAGAGAGAGAGACCACATTTTATTTTCACACATTATGAGCTTTTTTCCAATTGAAAATCTGTTCAGGAGGAATTAACACAGATTTTGCATAAGGTAACATTGTTAACTCAATTTGTCCATGAGATCCAAGAGTCACCAGGGTTGATGCCATATTCATTGACTTTTGCAAGGTATTTGATGCAGCTCTGTAGTATTACCCAGTGAACAAAAAATGAGCTGACAGTATACTAAACTAGCCTTGTGACTGGTTTCAAGACTCCCACACAGACAGAAATTGATACACAGTCCATAGGGAGCGAATTTGTCAGTTTTAGAAGATAACTTTGTATGTGACCTGAGGAAATGTTATCAGCCATTGCTGTACATGATATTTATAAATGATTTGGAGGATACTACTGGAAGGTACACGAGGTTATTCACACATGATGCCGCTGTGTGTACAAAGATAATAATGTTACACTGTTATAGTAAAATGCAGACCTGGAGAGGATAAATATCTGGCGCATGAACTGGTAGTTGACTATCAATACAAATAAATACAACACATTGCATATTAATAGACAGAAAGCCCCACTATCGTCAAATCATACAACTGACAATTACTGGAAATGGCAACTGCAGAACACCTAAGAGTACTGTCCAGTGTTGTGCAAAATGGAATGAGCACACAAAACTTCTTGTAGGAAATGCAAATGCAAGGATGAGATTCACAGGAAGAATCCAAAATATATTTCACACATGGAAGGTGCAGCTTACAGAATTCTCATTTGACATGTTCTGGAGTGGTGCTCTTCAGTATGGTACCATTACTCAAAAGGGAGTGAAAGAGTAAAAACTGCAGAAGTTTACAGTTCTTCAGTATGTGATCCATACCCAGAAGGGTTAAGTGGGTAAAAAACTGTAGAGTAACACAGAGACTGGAATACATCCAACAAATAATTGAGGACACAGGTTGCAAGTGCTTCTCTGCGATGAAGAGGTTGCCACAAGAGAGGAATTCGTGGTGGGCCACATCAAGAAGAAGAGGAAGAGGAAGAAGAAATAAATTAGAAGGGTTAAGAGAGGTGGTAGAGAAGGTAAAAAATTCCTAAGCACCAAAGCATCAGTAAGAATGTGATGAAACTCAAAGAGACATATTGTGCAAAAAAGAGTTTCAGTTAAAATTTTGAGAGGATCGTGTTTGAAGAAAGTCAGGGCAACACATTTCCTCTGAAACAAATCTTATAGAAAGTATGTGATGGGAAAATTGGAGCTAATATGAAGGCTTACTGAAGTAGTTCTTAGCAAATGGAACAGCAATGATGGTAAAGTACAATGGCACCCACTGTACCTTTGTGGAGCATAGATACAGACAGTGGCACACATCTGACAAATGAAGCACAGGATGAACACTGACTTTCACTATGCATTTCAACAAAAAGTCATCAAACTTCCAAATCAACCTATAGTCTAATTTTTAAGTTGCTAAATGGAATAATGATGAAATAACTAGGAATAATTAAATATTGTAATGGTTTGTCTGCACAGTCATTCTCTGATAACAGGAAACCGTAACATCCAAGTTATATTCTTACGAAAGAAAACACAATAAAATTCAAGTTTAAAAATCAATTTATAATATTCTATAGTTGTTGCTCAACACAGTTCAGTCAATCTCTGTAATTTCCTTTAATATATCTTCATCTCTTCCTACATTAGTGTACACTAATCCTCCTCCTCCTCCCCCCCCCCCCCCACATTTTTCCTATTTTCTTCTGCCTTTCTTCATTTTTATCCATCTCAAAACTGCTCCCTCACAAAAATAGACCTACTGCCTGCACCCTGGCTGCTATACTGTAGTTATGCCATTAGATATACACTGAGGTGACTAAAGTCATGGAATCTCCCCTAATATCATGTCAGATTTCATTTTGCCTGGCATAGTGCAGCAACTCAATGTGACATGCACTCAACAATTTGTTGGAAGCCCCTACAGAAATACTGAGCCATGCTGCCTCTATAGCCGTCCATAATGGCGGAAGTACTGATTGTGCACGATTTTCTGCATGAACTGACCTCTCTACTATGTCCCATTGCTGTTTGATAGGATTCACATTGGGCAATCTATGTGGGCATAGCATTTGCTTGAATGGCCCAGAATGTTCTTCAAACCAACTGTGAACAATCATGGCGTGGTGACATGACGTTGTTTGGAAACGTGAAGTCCATGAATGGCTGCAAATGGTCTCCAAGTAGCTGAACATAACAGTTTTCAGTCAATGATTTGTTCAGTTGGACCAGATGACACATTCCCTTCCATGTGAACACAGCTGACACCATTATAGAGCCACCACCAGCCTGCACATTGCCTTGTTGAGAACTTGGGTCCACGACTTTATAGGATCTGCACCATACACTAACCCTACCATAATCTCTTACCAACTGAAATTGGAACTCATCTGACCATGTCATGGTTTTCCAGTCAGCCAGGGTCCATCTGATATGGTCGCCTGCCCAGCAGAGATGCTGCTGGTGATGGTGTGATGTTGGCAAAGGCACTTGCATCGGTCACCTGCTGCCCATAGTGCATTAATGCCAAATACCACCACACTGCCCTAAGGGATACATCTGTTGTACATTGCACATGGATTTCTGTGTTTTCGGCCACTGCACTGTCCATCGTTGGTTTGTTGTTGCTCTAGGGTACAAAACAGCTGAGGTTATAAGTGCCCATGTCATAACTTGAAATGGTTAATTACCAAATGAAATTGAAGTCTATAATACTCAGAGCCAAACTGACTGGGGAAGGCTAAAAACGATCTCTCCTCCTTTGAGGAGTTTGGTAAAATGGTTGAAAATTAAATTTCCTGCACCATATTACAAAGAAAAATAAAAAGTAAAACACAATCTTCAGCTCATGCCATATCTAATAAAATATCTAGTAAGTCAGATGGAAAACATACATTAAAATGTAAACTCTTATTAAATCTGCATTGGGTCCAAAAATATTGTGCACTGGCAATGGTTGGTTGCAGTAAGCACAGAGTGGTGTGTGTTCTCCACTTAACAAATGACAGTGACTGAAATGACAGTCCCCAATATGCAGCCTAGCAAAAGGTATCTCCTCGTGATAAGAGTGGTGAGAGGAAGTCATCCAAGCTCTTGGGAGATGTTTAATTTCCCAGAGTTTGTTCCCATATAGAGAAGAACAGTGTTCATGCCAGTGATGCAATGTTCCTATGTGCAGCAACAAAGAGATCATCTGAAGGGACAGAATAGCTAAAAGGCCTAGGCAGTCAGACTGCAGCTGTGGCAGCTTCATTCCACAACACTCCAATGTGACCAGGGACCCACATGAACATCACGCTGGTCCCATCAGCAGCGAGCAAATAGAGGCACTCCTGGAGTCGTCATAGTAAGGGGTGGTACGTGTATAGCACACAGAGGCACTATGTGAATTAGAACATAATACACGATTGAGAAGCCTTGTTGTCAGACGTATGGGGTGGCCTGACATAGGGCGGAAAGTTCTGCAGTAAAAATCGAGCACTGTTCTAAAAGCCAGTATCTAAAATTGTTTGTTGCCAATGACAAAGGTGCATCCAACACCGTGGTCTGTCTTAGGGCCATCAGTGTAGATGAAGGTGCTGTCTCCAAGGTGTGTGCAAAGTCCGAGAAACTTATAGCAATATGTCAAATCTAGAGTTGTGTCCTTGGGAAGTGAACCAAGTTAAAGATTAATGCGGACCTCTGCATGAAGCTAAGGTGCTGAAGTGATCTCACCCATCGGGAATGTGGCAGCTAATGGAAAGTTAAGCTTCCAATACAGTATATGAGAGATGCAGATTACAGTGGCATCATGCTAACATCTGGGAAATGTTCCGTCTCTCCAGATGCGATTATGTGTCTGAGGGACAAAGTGCTTGCCTTCAAGAGACAGGTGATTCAACATTTGAATTGGAATAACACTCGTTCCTGGAGCAGCAGATTGTGACAAGGTGAGAGCATGTTTAAGCTCCCTCATAGTAAAAATGGTATAGTAGCATTCGCAATTCTGAGAGGGGAAAGATATCCCCCAAGTTTCCTCCACTTGTTTCCAAGGTAGGAAGGCAGGATAATGGATGGGGCTCAATATCTCTGCAAAGTATCAACCAAAAGTGTTGAAAATATTGATACAGTCCACAATGACAGTGTTCACTACAATCAGGCCAGGAGCCGGCAGATGTACCTTGTTTCCAGAGATCCAATGTAGATTACCACCAACCAACAGAAAAAAAGAGTAAAATGGTTTTAAAAATTACTAAGCGAGATCCAACTAGCATTTTTGCTATCTCTAATAATGTGATGACATTTTGTGTGCAACTGTTTATAATGAACACTTTTCTACATTGTGGGATGGTGTTAAAGACACAGAGAACACGTCTGTGTGTACGAACTGTGTTGCAGCATTGCCCAGTCCATCAGGGAACTGGGACATGTTGTGGTAGGAGAGAGCTTTGGGGTATGGAACATTCTGTTGTGGTAAGAATAACATTTATAAGGTACTTTACCTGATCATCACTGCTGTGGAGATGTTAATTGAAGGTTATAGTGGAGCCTCCAGTCATCTTTAAAAAGTTGCCAGCTGGTCTTGTGCACAGATAGGACACGAGTTAGCAGACTAACTATGGACAGGAATTGTCACTAAAGTATGTGTCTGAGAGGATGTACCACTCTAGATGGTGGGCAAGCTGTGTATTACAGAACAAGAGATCCAGGTACAAGAAGGTTTGTATGGAATCTGGAAGAAATGTAGGTTCACCAGTGTTGAGAGAAATGAGAGTAAGCTATTTGAGAATATCTGCCATGAGAGTGCCTCTCAGGCAGGTTCTAAGAGAGACCCAAATGGAATAGTAAGTGTTGAAGTTGTCAAGTAGCAAAAAGAACTGAGGGAGGTGAGCAGTAAGCTGCAGTATGTCTGCCCTGGTGAGATCAGATGATGGGGTATGTAGATTTTACAGAGAGAAAAGGTATAACCGGGGAGAGAAAGACGAACTGCAATAGCTTGTAGCTTGGTGTTCAATGAAATGGGTTGGGTATGGATGTCGTTCCTAATGAGCAACGTAACTCTCCTGTCAGCTGGAGTTCCCTCCTCAGAAGGAAGATCAAAACATACTGGAGTGATGCATAAGAGTTCAAAGCAGTTTTGAGGGCACAATTTTATTTCTTGGAGGCATAAAACAACTTGGCATTGCGATCACAATAGCAACTGTAAGTCTGTTCCATGTGATCTGATGTCATGAATGTTCCATTGGAGAACATGCATATTAGACAATAGGACATATTTCTTTATAAGGGGCAATTACTTCAGTGGCTGCAAAGTGATTGACTTCAACTGCATACTAATACAGTGTTCCAAGACTGGAGAATACTCTTCCACAATTTCTTCCGAGGTATCAGTAACCTCCCTGAGTCTGTCACCTGACTCCAGGGTGGAGAATCAGTTGGTGACTTGCACCAGTGAAATGGACGTCGGCTGGGCAGAGGTGTTGTATGGTGTCACTGTTGTAGAGGATCTCAGAGTAGGTGAATGGGAAGAAGTTTTGTGTTTGTTCAACTTACCAGTATCTTTGCATATGTCATATGTATCCCCAGATGTTTGCCGACTTGAGCTGCACAAATGGTAATCGCTGGAGTATTCCCTTTTAAATTTCCATTTTTTTCTGGTTGTGTCGTAAGTGACTGCACTTGTGTGGGCTAAGGTTAAGACTAGGTGATTCCACAACCATAGGAGATCACAGACCTGCATAGCCACATCTTTTGTGGGTCGTGATGTAGCAACAATGGTACTGCAACTGCTGGATAGTGGTATGCAAGGCTTTTGGCTAGCTAGCATTTTTTGAGCAACACTGAGTGGTACCTTTCCCTTTGCCAGGGTCTCTTGAATGCCTTGCTGACTGAAGTACACAGGGAACTCAGGTGAAGCCACATGGTTGCAGTACAGTTGATGCTGCACGGGGAAGAGGGCAGGCAATCTCCCTCACGAACATCCCTGACACAAGTTACACATTTGGCTGTGTTTTTACAGGACATGCAAGTATGGGTATAATGCTGACATTGATGACTTCATAGTTTGCCTTTATTTTCAACTGGAGCTCCACTCAAATGTTAAGAAACGGGTGCAGGCAGGCTCTAATTCTGCATCAATCTTGTCCATAACCAGATGGACTGTGGCTACACCCTGACCAGAGAGAGATTGTTGTGTATCTCACTCAGGCATACCATCAAGCAGCTGAGTGAATGTGACGCCATGTCAAGAATTCAGCGTTTGATCAGCCTCTACACGAACAGGGTATCGAAGGAGGAGCATAGCTTTAAGCAGTTTTTGGGCTTGAAAGGTAGCAACTGGCTCTAGAAGCAAAGTTCCATTGAATAAGCAAGTGCAGGACTTAAGTGCGCCTGTAGTTGCATCCACGCCTTTCTGAATGACAAACAGGTTCATTGCAAGAGAAGTTCTGGCTTCCTCCTGGGCATGACACAATGAGGTAGTGAGGTGCAATTGGAATATTTATTGTGTCTTTGGCCTCATTCCATTTCCATTTATTAGATGGAGGTTGCATTAATGGAGTTTATGTAGTCATCACGGGTGAATCCCCCAATTGCCAGCATCTCCCTGATGATGGGCTCCTTCTTTCTGGGGGCCCCCACAGATTGGCACACACTTGTCTAAGGTGATTGATCACACTTCAGGTCATACCTCCCAAACTCCAGACAGAGGGACCAAACAGCAATTGCGAAGGTTAACATATTACACATTACCCAGTCACCCTTTATGTGTCAAATGCATGAGCCAGCCTTCAGGCATGCCATAGGTGGAAGAAAGACAAAAAAAAAGGAGATGTCAAATGTCAACATGGAGGAAGGACAGAAGTCAGAATGAGAAAGGAGAGAAAGACAAAAATGAAATTGACTCAAGTCTTACGATACTCTCACAAGTTTTGGTTTCCTGATTGTGCACAAGACATGAACCCCAAGGGCGGAGAGAAAGAATATGAGGAGGATAGACATGCAGCATGGGAAAGGAAGCAGTACCTCAATGGCAAGAGGCCCCACGTATTCCAGGCATGTACTCAAAAGTGAGTTGGGAGTCCCCTGGGGGAATTGTTCATGGTGAGAGGTAGCACCCGAAATTTGGTATTCTCGGCACATTCTTGACACTGTGAATCTCTGAATATTGAATTCCTTACCGATTTCCAAAATGGCATGTCCTGTGTGTCCAGTTCCAACTACCATTCTGTGTTCAGAGTCTGTAAATTCCTGTTGTGTGACCTTAAGCAAGGCATAAACCTCTTCACATGAATCACCACAGTATAACTAACAGCTCCATCAATGCACTGTCCTTTTATACCTTGTGCACATGATACTACTGCCATCTTTATATGTGCATGTTGCTTTCCCATGGCTTTTGTCACCTCTGTGTACACTGATATGATGATATGAGAATGTGTGTGTGTATATATACTGTATACCTGTATATGTGTGCATGCACACAGAGAGAGAGAGAGAGAGAGAGAGAGAGAGAGAGAGAGAGAGAGAGAGAGAGTATAAATTTACCACTTAACCCAAGTTGTTGTGACCAAAAGAATGCACAAATTTTGGTCACAGGAACATAATGGTGGCCTGTGCTGTGTTTTTATCTGACAAAGCACATATGTTTTCCCCTAGTGGAGGTGGAATAAACAAGAACAGAATAATTTTGTTTGCATTGGAAAAATTGTTTGTTTTTTGTCTTATGCATGGACTATGGCATCAAGCTTTTTCCAGACATCAGTCTTCCTCTTGTGGAGCACATTTGTATTTTACACCTGCACCACTTACTTTTCACATCATGCAGTCCACAGTCTCATAAAAAACAACTTTGTTTGAGGCCACCTAATCCTGACAGACAGCCATTTTCACTCTGTCAGTACTACTTTATAAAAGCATCTTTGTGCATTCAACTTCTGTAATACGTCATAAGTAGCCTCATGGTCCTGCATACCTCAGTAAGAGGGAAAGACTTGACAGATAGGAAAACTCCATGAAACAAACCTACACTTTTATGATATCTGTGCTGTAGTAGATGGCAGTAGAGCTTTGTCATAAGAGCCTCTCGATACCATTCAGATTTTGTGGCATTTAGAAAATATATATTCTCTGCCTGAGTTTGCAGAATCATAATATTTGGTAACTATTTTTTCATTATATTTTGAATATCTGTTTTTCTTACTTTCACCTATTTACTAAAAACAAACTATCCTACATCATCAGTCTTGCTTTCTGTACCAGCTATTAGCAAATAAACTTACTCTTACCATGTACAAAATATTAATCTTTAACAAAATGTAGTTATCATTCAAATATTATTTTCTACACAAAAATTATTGCAGCTGAATTTTGTCGGTATCTCAGAAACTGTTAACTGTTGCAGAGTAATGTTTTGGTTTTTCTTTTGATACTCAGTTGGTTAATATGAAGCATGGACTACGGCATCAAGCTTTTTCCTGACACCAGTGGTGGACAGACATGGGGAGGCAAGACTGGAACTTGTCTCAATTGTACTGATGTAAAATGCATTCATAATGTTATGTTGATGTACAAAAAGTGTCTACACTCAGGATGTGAATTGTTCATTATGTGAAATATGTAATATAAAATTGGTGCTTTAGAAAGTATTTCCTGCATGAATATTTAGAGTTTACACATTCACTTTATTTCACAAATGAACAGCTCTTCATTGTTAAAATAATTGTTTGATGAATGGATTGTGTCAAAACATTGATTCCAGGAAGAGTTAGATTCTGTTCTGAAACGTGACAAACACTGTCCCCCCCAACAAGAAAATACCCTGTTTCATTGCAGAACAACAAGCAATACATCTACTGTGACATCAAGTGAATTAAGATGAATGTAGCTTTATTAACTTATGATTTCTACAAAAATAAATGTAGACAGTGCCTATATGTAATCCTTGTCATATAAAGTGAAGTATAAATATTTCTCGTTCTTTAGACAGCAATGTCAAACAAATAATATTAATCACTTAACTAACATGATTATTTAATTAGACTGTTGGACTGGATGGACTGTTTAGATGCTGCACTACTCTTCTCAGATCTGTCACACTTGCTTAACTGTACATGGAAGGAAGGAAGGAAGGAAGTAAGGAAGGAAGGAAGGAAGGAATCCAGTATAGCACTGACGTAAATGTGGTGCCTTGATTTGTAATGTATGTAACCCTCAACAACATACTCTTACTCTCTGTTTCTGATCTCTAGTCTATGCCCCACCAAAGAATTCCAAGCCACATCAAAGAACGTAAAGTTCAGAGACTTGCCAACTCTGTAAAGGTGAATATTTATGGCAGATTTGGCAACAGAGTACAACTGCCTTGGGTAACACCATTTAGTGCACATAGCTGAACATGAGGCTCCACAGCAGACAACCCCAAAGTCTTCTCATGTTGACCCAATAATATCATCAGCTAAGATTGTAGTACTCATGGGATCATCAGGACTGGACTGTGAGTCAATGTAAACATGTCACCTGGTCAAATGAATTGCTTTCTGGTTGATGATCATGTCTGGATATGCAGTGATCTGGCAAACATCTGCTCAAAACATGCACCACATCATAGAAACAGACTGAATACACATCCATGTCACAAGGCCACAATCATACAACATTGGTTTGAGCAGTATGGCAGTGAACCCTCGTTGACATGTTGGCTACCAAATTTGCTTGATCTGAACTCACTGCACTCAATGGAACACATCTGGGTGGGGGACATGGATGGGGAGTGGTGGTGTAACCAGGCACTAGCTACACACCCACATGCCACTGGACTGTAATTTGTGGGAATTGTACGACCTGTGCAAAAACATCCCATGCCACATCCCTTCATAAACCTACTAAGGCCTCGAGTCCATGCTACAGACAAGAATGGCTGTATTCTGTTTCAATGAATCAAACATGAACCAAAATACTATTAACATATTGACTACAACAGAGCCACCAGTAGATACAACAGAGATTCATGCCTAATTCCATGTGCTCACTGGTGGTCACATGTTCTACACTGTTTAGTACAGTATCGTGCATTTATTTGTATTTCTTGATTGAGTTGACACCAGTGTACAGACAATCACATACAATATCTTTATCATTATTTTGAACTTTGCATGTGGCAACTTTACATACCATCTGAAGATACACTATACAACACAGAGTGGAGTGTGTTGCCACCAGCAGGCACATTGTGTTAAGTGTTTACCACTGCTGTGTGTGTGTCCTAGCAGCCTCATGGCAGGAAACATGTTAACCAAGTTGCATTGGTTTCACTCATCTGTGTAGTTATATTTGTAGATTTATGAAACCTATTATTTCCTAATGTTTGGTCCTCGAAGATATTAGTTCGTGTACAAGTTTGTGGCGTTTTTGTTTTGTATGTTGGTATTCTGGCTGCTGTGAGTTTATTTATCAACTATCACTTTTTATTTGTAGTCCACTATTGCTACCTCAGTTTACATACTGCCATTTGAAAGATAGTGAGTGGAACCATTTTTTTTTTTTTTTTTTGTGGTTTTAGGGCGCACAACTTCAATGGTCATTAGCGCCCTGACTACTCTAAGAATGCACCGCGAGGCACAAGTTGACAACAACAACTAAAAGGGAAAACACTATAAAAGACAGACTGACAGGCATAGGAGTAAAAAACAACATCATCAAATGTCCATAGCGAGGTTTGTCAAATTGATAAAACAAAGAACACGAGCAGCTGCTCGTGGGTCATCCGCTAAAATGGCATCGAAAGTATTAGGCAGGTTAAGATCGAGGCGCAGTGTGTGAAGATCTGGACAGGACATTAAAATGTGTCTAACCGTCAGCAAGTGCCCACATGGGCAGAACGGCGCCGGCGCAGCCGTCAGCAGATGGCGATGGCTGAACCGGCAGTGTCCAATTCTTAACCGGGCCAAAACGACCTCCTCCCTCCGAGAAGGGCGTGAGGAGGACATCCAAGCCACAGGAAGAGGTTTTAAGGCCCGAAGCTTGTTGTCGGTAAGTGCAGCCCAATCGGCATGCCACAGCGACACAATGCGCCGACAAATGACCCTGCTGAAATCGGACGAAGGGACACAACAAGAAGCTGTCCGAGGCTGGAGGACCGCAGCCTTGGCCGCGGCATCTGCAGCTTCGTTCCCAGGGATACCGACATGGCCAGGAACCCACATAAAGCTAACCGGAGAACCGACGTCCACCAGCTGCTGAAGAGAGCGTTGGATCCGGTGTACGAAAGGGTGAACCGGGTACGGATCACTGAGGCTCTGGATGGCGCTCAGGGAATCTGAGCAGATGACATAAGCAGAATGTCGGTGGCGGCAGATGTAAAGAACAGCCTGGTAGAGGGCAAAGAGCTCAGCTGTGAAGACCGAACAATGGCCATGGAGCCGGTATTTGAAACTTTGTGCCCCGACAATAAAGGAACACCCGACCCCGTCATTGGTCTTAGAGCCATCTGTATAAATGAAAGTCATGTTGATGAACTTCGAACAAAGTTCCAAAAAACGGGAGTGGTAGACCGAACCGGGGGTGACCTCTTTTGGGAGCGAGCTGAGGTCAAGGTGAACGCGGACCTGAGCCTGGAGCCAAGGTGGCGTGCGGCTCTCACCCACTCGAAAGGTTACAGGGAGTGAAAAATTAAGGTGTTGAAGGAGGCGACGAAAGCGAACTCCAGGGGGTAGCAGGGCAGAGACATACAACCCGTATTGACGGTCAAGAGAGTCGTCAAAAAAGGAACGATAAGACGGATGGTCGGGCATTGACAGTAGCCGACAGGCATACCGACAAAGCAGTATATCGCGCCGGTAGGTGAGTGGCAATTCGCCAGCGTCAGCATGAAGACTCTCTAACGGACTGGTATAAAATGCTCCGATCGCAAGTCGTAAACCCCGATGTTGTATGGAGTTGAGGCGGCGTAAGATGGATGGCCGTGCAGAGGAGTATACGAAGCTCCCATAATCCAGCTTGGAGCGGACGATCGACCGATATAGACGAAGTAGGACGGTTCGATCCGCTCCCCACGACATACCACTGAGAACACGGAGGACATTTAAAGAATGGGTACAACGGGCGGCCAAATATGACACATGTGGAGACCAGCTAAGTTTCCTGTCAAAGGTAAGGCCTAAAAATTTGGTTGTCTCCACGATTGGGAGAGCAACGGGACCGAGTTGTAAGGACGGTGGGAGAAACTCTTTGTAGCGCCAGAAGTTAATACAGACCGTCTTCTCGGCAGAAAAACGGAAGCCATTGGCGACACTCCAGGAGTAAAGACGGTCAAGAGAACGCTGAAGACAGCGCTCCAGGACACGTGTACACTGCGCGCTGCACTAGATGGTAAAATCGTCCACAAAAAGGGAGCCTGATACATCAGCTGGGAGGCAATCCATTATTGGATTGATCGCGATAGCGAAGAGAGCGACGCTCAAAACCGAGCCCTGTGGCACCCCATTCTCCTGGCGAAATGTGTCGGACAGGACAGAACCCACACGTATCCTGTACTGTCGATCCATTAAAAAGGAACGAATAAAAAGAGGGAGGCGACCGCGAAGGCCCCATGTATGCATGGTGCGGAGAATGCTCGCCCTCCAACAGGTGTCGTAAGCCTTCTCCAAAACAAAGAACACAGCCGCGGTCGGGCGCTTCCGCAAGAAGTTATTCATAATGAAGGTCGACAAGGTAACCAGATGGTCAACAGCAGAGCGGCGCCTACGAAATCCACATTGTACATTGGTAAGTAGGCGTCGAGACTCGAGCAGCCAAACCAATCGAGAGTTAACCATTCGCTCCATCACTTTACAGACACAGCTGGTAAGCGAGATAGGTCGATAACTGGAAGGCAAGTGCTTGTCCTTCCCCGGCTTAGGAATCGGGACAACAATAGATTCGCGCCAGCATGCGGGAACATGTCCCTCAATCCAGATGCGATTGTATGTACGAAGAAGAAAACCTTTACCCGCAGGAGAAAGGTTCTTCAGCATCTGAATATGAATAGAATCAGGCCCTGGAGCGGAGGACCGTGATCGGCCAAGTGCGGTTTCGAGTTCCCGCATGGTGAATGGGGCATTATAACGTTCACAATTCGAGGAGCGGAAGTCAGGTGGCCTAGCCTCCTCTGCCTGTTTGCGGGGGAGGAAGGCAGGGTGGTAATGAGCGGAGCTCGAAACCTCTGCGAAAAAGCGGCTGAAGGCATTGGAGACAGCCTCAGGGGCCACAAGGACTTCATTCGCGACCTTCAAGCCAGAAACTGGGGAGTGGACCTTAGTGCCAGATAGCCGGCGCAGGCTACCCCAGACAACAGAAGAAGGAGTAAAACTCTTGAAGGTGCTTGTGAAAGCAGCCCAGCTGGCTTTCTTGCTTTCTTTAATAATACGACGACACTGAGCACGTAATCGTTTATAATTAATACAATTCGCCACTGTAGGGTGGCGTTTAAAGGTGCGTAAAGCACGTCGACGAGCATGTAAAGCATCTCTACATGCTGCGGTCCACCAGGGGACCGGTACGCGACGTGGAGAAGAAGTAGTGTGAGGGATGGAATATTCAGCAGCAGCGAGAATGACTTCCGTGAGGTGTGCGACCTGACGATCGCAGCTTGGGAAGGTTTGATCCTGAAAGGCCGCCCTGGAAGAGAAGAGCCCCCAGTCTGCCTTGGAGATGGTCCAACTAGAGGAGCACGGAGAGGGAGTATGCTGCAGGAGATGGATAACACATGGGAAGTGGTCGCTCGAATATGTATCAGCAAGTGCATACCACTCAAACCGGCGTGCAAGTTGGGGAGTACATATAGAGAGGTCTAAAAGGGAATAGGTGTGAGATGTGTCCGAAAGAAAAGTAGGGGTGCCAGTATTGAGGCAGACAAGATTGAGCTGGTTGAAAAGGTCTGCTAACAAGGAGCCCCTCGGGCAGGATGCTGGAGAGCCCCAAAGGGGATGGTGGGCATTGAAGTCTCCAGTTAACAAAAATGGTGCAGGTAGCTGAGCAATAAGTTGCATCATGTCTGCCCTGGTAACGGCAGATGACGATGGAGTGTAAACGGTACAAAAGGAAAACGTAAAAGTGGGGAGAGTAATGCGGATGGCAACTGCCTGCAGGCCGGTGTGCAACATGATGGGATCGTAGTAAACATCATCCCGGACCAGCAACATAACCCCTCCATGAGCTGGGATACCTACCACAGGGGGTAGGTCAAAACGCACAGAGGTGTAGTGTGCCAAGGCAATTTGATTGCATGGGCGGAGCTTCGTTTCCTGGAGGGCTACGACGAGCGGACGATGCAAGCGGAGCAGCAACTTCAAGTCCTCTCAGTTGGAGCGAATGCTGCGAATATTCCAGTGAATAAGTGCCATCGTAAGAAAAGGAAGATGAGAGAAGGGGTCACCTCGAAGGCCGCTTAGGGCCTGGCTTCAAGTGAGCACTGCCGCCGCTATCAGTAGGCGGACAGTCATCGTCCATGGGGTCTATAGGGTCATCGGCCATCTCGGGAGGATGGCCGGGAGGGGGAGCTTCCTCCGCCGGTGAACGGCCAGATGTACGGCTACCAGCGGTGCGGCCAGGCGAAACGAATGACGGCCTGGGCGGCAACCGCTGGCTGGCGCAGGAGAAGAAATGCGCCGTGGCGGAGAAGGAGAACTGTGCTTCCTATGCGCCTTTTTGGAAGGACGTTTGGTGGAAGTACCAGTCGAAGGCTGGGAGGTCGAGGGACGGAGGAAGTCTGCACGGGATGGTTCCTTCTTGAAGGCCCGTGCATCTGACTTCGGGGTCTTCGACTTAGCAGAAGCTGAGGAAGGGGCTGGTGTCTGTGGGGTGATGGGAGGAAGAGGAGACGTCGACCGCGCGATCTTAGCACTGGCCGAACGGACGACCGTGGTGCTGAAGGTCAGATCGCAAGTCTGGGTTGCTACCTCCCGCGTAGTCCGAGGAGAGGCGAGGACAGTACTGTATTTCCCCGCTGGGAGCAGCGTGGGCTTCCTACTAGCCAATAGCTTGCGAGCAGCCGAGGTGGACACTTTCTCTTTGACCCGAATTTCTTGGATACAGCGTTCTTCCTTATAGACAGGACAGTCGCGGGAGGATGCGGCGTGGTCACCCTGACAGTTCACACAACGAGGAGACGGAGGTGGACAGTCACCCTCATGGGTATCCCTGCCACAAGTGACACATTTAGCTGCATTGGAACAAGACTGTCGAGTGTGATTGAAACGCTGACACTGGTAGCAGCGCGTAGGTGTCGGGACATAGGGGCGAACAGAAATAACCTCGTAGCCCGCCTTGATGCGCGATGGCAGCTTAACACTATCGAAGGTCAAGAAAAGTGTCCGGGTCGGTACAAGGTCATTGTTGACCTTTTTCATGACCCGATGGACAGCCGTCACGCCCTGTTCAGCGAGGAAAGATTGAAGCTCCTCGTCAGTCAATCCGTCGAGGGAGCTAGTATAGACTACACCACGAGACGAATTCAAAGTTCGGTGGGCCTCCACCCGGACAGGGAACGTGTACAGGAGTGTGGCACGAAGCAGTTTTTGTGCCTGAAAGGCACTCTCAGTTTCTAGTAATAAGGTACCGTTACGCAACCTGGTACAAGATTTGACAGATCCGGCTATGGCATCTACGCCCTTCTGAATAAAGAAAGGGTTGACAGAGGAAAAATCGTTTCCGTCCTCAGATCGAGAAACTACGAGGAACTGTGGGGCAGGCGGTAGTACTTTTGTCACTGTTGGCTGGTCACGTTTCCGTTTTTGGGTCGAAGTCGAGAGAGATGGAGTAGAATCCATTGCGGAGGAATCCCCCATGATTGCCAGCGTCTCCGATGGCGCGCTCCTTCCTTGTGGGGACCCTCTCAGAGGGCACTCCCGCCTTAGGTGAATGTTTACACCTCAGGTCACACCTCCCGAGAAACAGACGGAGGGACCAATCGGCATGGTCTGAAGGTATCAGCTCAGGCAATCACCCCTCCCCGGGCCTGGCCTTTACCAGGGGGTACGCGCGTGCCTTACATGTCTACCCAGGGCGGGGACTTACGCGTTACCCCGTCACCGGCTACGCGTGCGAACGCGTGGGTCGGCCTTCAGGCACGCACAGGGAGGAAGGAAGAAGAGGAAAAAGAAGAGAGAGAGGGAGAAAGAGGACAGACTGTCTCAAACGCCAAGGCGGAGACCAGAGAAGGCAAGGAGAAGAAGGCAATGAGAAGGCAAGGAGAAAAAGGCAATGAGAAGGCAAGGAGAAAAAGGCAATGAGAAGGCAAGGAGAAAAAGGCAATGAGAAGGCAAGGAGAAAAAGGCAATGAGAAGGCAAGGAGAAAAAGGCAATGAGAAGGCAAGGAGAAAAAGGCAATGAGAAGGCAAGGAGAAAAAGGCAATGAGAAGGCAAGGAGAAAAAGGCAATGAGAAGGCAAGGAGAAAAAGGCAATGAGAAGGCAAGGAGAAGTCAAGGGAAAGAGTAAGGAAGACAGTGAGGTGGAGAAGAGCAAAGAAAGGAACCAACAAAAGGAAGGAAGAAACGAGAAGTGAAAAACCAAAAAGACCACGATTATAGGTTGTGGAACTGTCCGTCTCCGGACGCAGGCGCTAAATACCCCCGTGAGGGGGATGGACTCCTTCTAGTCGCCTCTTACGACAGGCAGGAATACCTCGGGCCTATTCTAATCCCCGGACCCGCAGGGGGGTGAGTGGCACTGTGAATGATAGAAAATAGATTGCCAAGTGGAGAAATTTGAACATTTCACGCATTCTTCTGTTTAAGTTGAACTAAGTTTTGACAGCAACGGAGGCAGCCAGAAACATTTTTGTCATGTATGGGGATAATGCCACTGGACAGAGCATGGCAAAAAGTAGGTTTTCTTGATTTAAGGAGGAACACTTTAACATTAGTGATTTTCCATGTTCAGGAAGACTTTTGAGGTTTGAGGAAGATCGTTTAAACACATTAATCCACAATGATCCCCATCAGTGTACTCGAGAACTAGCAAATGTGACAAACTGATCATTCCACCATCTTGCTACATTTGCATGCAACAAGGAAGTTCTTAAAAAAAAAAAATCTGGTGTGTGGGTACTGCATGCTCTAAGTCAAAATCACAAAAATCAACAGGTGGCTGGTGGCCAGACACACATCTCTGCTTGCTCATCATGAACAGTACTGACCATTGCTATCTTGTATTGTTACTGGTGATTAGAAATGGTCTCTATGTTAAAAATGAGGAAAAAAAAAATATGGCTGCATTCAAACAAAGCAGCAACTCCCCATTCGGACCTGCACACATCCACAAAAGATACTGTTATGCATCTGGTGGAACAATGATGGTGTGGTTTCCCTGATGTTCAAACATCACTGCTGAGATCCATTGTCAACAACTGAGACGTCTTGGACATGCAATCCAAGAACAATGAACAGCAAGCCTGCATGATGTGATACTATTCCACAATAACCCCTGCACAAATTCTGCTAGGCTGACAAAAAATACAGTACAGGAGTTAGGTTGGGGAGTGATTCCATGCCCACCTTATTCACCCGATTTTTGTGCCGAGATTTTCACTTTTTCCACACTCTATCAAAAAACCTTCAGGGGAATTCCTTTCCAGACAAAAATGCATTCCAATGGCTTGATGAGTTCATCACCTAAAAACCACGCTATTCCTAGAGTCACAGAATGAAAAAGTTGCCCCAGCATTGTCATTTGTCAATAGTGAAAGAGAATACATTATTGACAAGTGTATCATAATGGTCCATGAATTTAATCACGGTTAATAGTTGGTAGTGGGTATTGAAATTTTAAATAGCCAAAAACTATTTCATATCACTGTTGTTCAATTCCAGGTGGGCTTTTTGTTTGAGTGACAATTTCGTTTTTGTTCATTGAATATACCTATTGATGCATCCTTCTTAGATCCACACACTCTTATATTACTTTTACAATATTATGTTCTTTTTTCTTTCCAATAACATTGCCCTACAGTCTTTCACATAGTTTATAAAAGAAAGGAGAGTTTTGCTTCTGCTTGGTTGCTCACAACCAGAAAATGTAATTTTAGGTTTTCTTTTGTGTAATGCTGCTGGACTCCCATACTTATGTAATGGTTTAACAATGATATAGTTTTTAAGCATTAAATTTCATCCTGCAACATTACTATATCTCACATACTTAGTGTGCTTTACACTCTAGAAGGGTGGTTAGAATGTGTGTGTACGTACTGGTGAGTCATTTCATGGTTACAGACATAATATTTGTACAGTTTACATTGAAGTATTAATATGAAAATGAAGGACAGATAGACCTGAATATGACACCACATACAGTAAAGGTTTGATGATATGAGCTGAATTGTTTTCTCACTAAACAAAGAAACAGGAACTGTTACAGATGTGACAACGCCTTCACCTTTTGTGAAATGACTGATGTCTGTGTGTCTTCTCTTTCTGTGGTCTTCTGTACTTCATGTTCATCACATAACAAATACGTTCAAGAATAACAAGAATTGTCAAGGTATTCTTTGCTATGAAGTCTATACTGGAGAAGGAATTCAGCCACATTCTTTGCGAAGGACTCATTCCGGCGTTTGCCTCAAGCAACTTAGGTAGTCCATTGAAATGTATATTTGAATTGCTGTCCTTCCAAATGCGAATCCAGAGTCTTATGTGCCACCTTGCTTGGTGGGAGGTGCAAGTTACGATGCCTGGCAATATTAAGATGCCAGCACTAAGAAGCAAATGATGGTTACAATGTTCACAATTTGTGCCCAAAAAGAAGAAAGTTCTGAGGCTATCAGTTGATAATGACTATGTCCGCTGCAGTTTGTAAGTTGAGGTGGTGGATGTAAAGTGTTTGCGTTTCTGTTTCTGTGGAACCATTGCTCAGTGCTTCTTCTGCATCGCACATGGTAATTTTTCCATTCCATTGCTTGTATTATGCCCTCAATTTTATAGTATCATATTAACATATATGTGTTTCTTGTTGGTGGTTTGACATGAATCTTGTTGTTATCAGTGGTTTAATACTATACAAGTTGTTGTTATGTGCTATTTGGTTTCAGCCTGTAGTAATCATCTTATTACTGAACGTTTCTCGAAGAGCTTATCGGCGCTAAATGCCGAGGTTAGCAGCACTGAATGTTTCTCATTCTGTCGAATATTAAATGTCTATACTGGTGGTTTTCTGTAAATGGAAAGTGAGAATTGGTTCTTTTATATGGTTACTGTTATGTCTAAGGTAGACAGAGGTAATTGTAAAGCTGTCATCACACCTTAAATTGATTTGAACACAACAGTGCTTTATTATAGTAGGCTCATAGTAGGCTCATAGTAGATGTTACGCCTCTGCCTTCCTCCAAGCTTTGGAACTACATTATACAGGAAGTTATTGTGGACTTAGTGTCTTTACATATTCAGCTTCATTCCAGATCTCAAACAACTGGTAAGAGGCAAAAATCTTAGGACAGATCAGGAATTAAACCCTGCACTCTCTTGTGAAGTCCCTGTTTATGCAATAATAATAATAATAATAATAAACATCATCAACTCTAAACTTTATGTTCTGACAATGGTTGCCTAAAATTGCATAGGAATATTTTTTTAAATTTAGTATGTATACATTTAAATCTTTGTGGTAAGATTTTTAATTAAAGTGAAAATGAAAAAATAAATTTTTTGCCTTTTCTACATCACTGAATATAACAGTATCAAATCAGTTCTGTTGTAAATATGTACATGTATACCACTGGCCACAAACATTGCGATACCATGAAGGTGGCATGCAATAAATGTCTACTTTGCATGAAGTGTACTGCTTGCTTGAATATAATTAGAATTTCATCACTACAGCATAAAGTAGGTGGAAGTAATGCCATCTACATTCTGTGTATTAGAAAGATTATGCAGCAGGTCTAATTGTGAAAAGATCTTACTAAACCTCATGTAAGAAGGAGAAATGTCCAACAGCCCGCCATAATTTGACAACAGAGAACTATGGCCTAGTGAGACTGTGTTTCATTGTTTTACAATATTGCTGCTCACACTGATGAGTGTCCTATAATTGTCATGCAAGTTAGGAATCTGTGTTCAGGAGGACCCAAAAAAGTGCCATGCAGCATCTCAACAGGTCCACAGGACTAGTGTGATGACCTCTAGAGCATCGTGGACAATCAGCACAGTGATCACTGTTTCACCTCCCTTAGCATAACAGCAAAAAGGGCCATGCCAACAGCTGTATGGCTGATCAGAACACTAGATACAGGTGTGACACAAAGTCATCTTTCCAAACGAGTACCTGTTCTGTGTACAGCATCACAAGGATGTATCCATGTGTAGAGACTCCAAGGAGAAAGACAAATATAAGATTGCATTTGTTGTCACCATACAGGCCCAACTGTAAGGAGCCACTGGGTACACATCTTCATCATCATCATCATCATCATCATCATCATCTCTGGTTGGCACAGACAGCAATTTGGACACTAACCACCACAATTCTGATGTGGCTACACCCTCTTTAATTTTATCTTTCAACTAAGTCATATAATGCCATGTGTTGCCTTTGCTGTCTTTACCTACCTTGATACACAGGATGTTAAACTTTAACCCTCATCAGGGCACTCTCTGGACTTCTCACCTGATGACAACAGCTGATCATGCAATACCAGGAGACTGGCACACTACCACTCACCAGCCATCATGACTGATTAACTCTGGTATTGAGTTGAAGCATTATGACCATTATCTCCCAGCCAAGCTCATGCTATTCCCAAATAGGTTCAAGCCATTTTTGATGCAACAGGCAGCAACTATGTGTACTAAATTTTGTACCCTGTATACCATCCAATCACCTAAAAATTCTGTAGTATATTCTTCCTAAGATATTGTATGTGCACCATAAATAATATCACATTATTTGCTATCTCTCCTGGAGTTACAATTTAGATGTACAGCAATATATTCTATATTATTGTTTTAATGATGTGTTCCAAATGCTTGAGAATATTTTTGCAGTGGATCTAGAGAATGAAGAATCTAATGCCACGTTACAATGTGTACTGTTGCCTATCTTACAGAATTAAAAACTTTGATTTTATTTTGCTTTAAGTATTCACTCCAATGCTGGAACAAAAATAAGAATCCTGTTTTATATTTATTCTCACAGATATGTGACAAAGAATTTACTTCATCATCAAACTTCATCTTGTTAGAAAATACTGCCAGCATTTTTGATCTAATTATGCAAAGAGGTGAGTGGCAGTACAGGGAATGGGAGGGGGGGGGGGGGGGGTGTCTGTAGTAGTTTAGCTCTGAAGAAGGGCACCACAGTCAGTCCCTCAGTTACACACCAAGTTGTTACCTTTACTACTTGTTCTTTAAAGGAGGCATGGAAAGTGGTGGTGGTGGGGGAGCAGTAGTTCCCTCACAAATACAATCCATAATTTTGTTAATACCCAGTAGTTACACCATCTGCTAAATTGCTGCATGTTCAATCTAAATTTTATGTCACACCGCAAAACCATCTTTCTACAAACATCTTTATACTGCTGCCACAGAGAGCGTTAGAGGCAAGGAAAATAAACTGTTTGATAAAATTTGTGTACTAGCAGAACTACACAGGAAAGAAAGAAAGAAAGAAAGAAAAAAGATTATGAATACAGTAAATTAATTGACAAGTTGAGAAAAACAGAAAATAAAAGTAATAATCTGAAATGTTTACAACACAACACTGTTATGGACTCGTGCATTAGTTAACCTTATAAATCAAGGAAGATCTACAAGGGCATTCTGAAAAGAAATGTCTTAATTTTTTATGTAAAAAGCTTTTTAAATGAAACGAACATTATTAACATTCTACATCTTTAATATTCATGTCTACATACTTGCAGCCCTTTGCCACCCGAAGGCTCCAAATTTCAGTGTATAACATGGCAGTGTGTAACTTAACTATGTCTATGCATGACAAACAGTAGCTGTAATCAAGTTGGAAATTCTAAGTGTTCATCCACACATGGAGCACCCTCTCCCTCAGCAAGACAAAGCCAGAGTAAACACGCAAATGCTATGACATCTGCAAAAATCTGATGCCTTGGGTTCACTGCCATTGATCATCCTCCACACAGTCCCAGCCTGACCTCATCTGATTTCCAAAACTAAGGACTTCACTTTGATAATGTGCAAGGTGCAATAATGTACAAAGGTGGTGCAAGCACAGGTGAGATTGTGTGTCCGTCAAAAAAGTCAAACATTCTACAGTGATGGTATCAACACACTACTCTCATTGGTAGAAATGTGTTCATTACTAGGGTGACTATTTTTGGAAATAAATATGTAGATATGGAGAATAAAGATGTAGAATGTTAATAAAGTTTGTTATATTTAAACAGCTTTAAGTTTTTCATATGAAAAATTTCAGAGGAACTACTTTTCAACATACCCTCGTATATATAGTATCATATAAGAACTACTTTTCTTTCAGTATAATGTAGCAAGGAAATACGATATATCAACTTACCTCAGCACTGAAGGTGAGATCATAACCTAATGAACTGATGTGGTTTTCCATTAAATAAACCAAACCTTGATAAAAGGTATAGTCCTCACTTTCCATATCCGTGTATTTAACAGGAATTCCAAGGATATGTTTGTAGAAAGATCTTGTGAAATAACATTCAAGAAGTTTGTTGTCATAAATGGCCTTTGCTGAAAAATTAAGAAAGTGATACACAGATTAAGAATGACAGCTGCAGTACAGACAAGGAAATAATATGCAAAGAGACAAAATGGTAGTAAAACTCAGATCAGCCGCTTAACTGCTTCTCATTTACACATACCTCTCTCTCTCTCTCTCTCTCTCTCTCTCTCTCTCTCTCTCTCTCTCTCTCTCTCTCTTCCCCCCCCCCCCCCCCAGTCATCCATCTCCTCCTACCCCACCTTTCTATTCATCTCCTCCTGCCCCTGTGCCCTATCCTATCCATCACCTTCCTTTCTCTCTGTCCCACCCCTTCTTCCCTTTCCCCTCACTCTGCCAACCCCCTCCTGCCCCTATCTCTCCTATCCATCCCTTGCTGCCCCCCCCCCCCCTCTCTCTCTCTCTCTCTCTCTCTCTCTCTCTCTCTCTCTCTCTCTCTCTCTCTCTCTCTCTATCTATCCAGTCCTCTATCCACCTCAGCCTTCCTCCACAACAGCTTGATGAAGCAGGCCAATACAACCAGAACAACAAGCCTGTTATGCAGAACAATAAGCCAAGCTGATACTACTGCAACATTCCTACTGAGCAGAGCAGCCTACACGTTTGGGTTGGGTCTGGATAGCAATTTCTCGCCCCCTGATGTGTAGATTGCTCTGCAAAACAGTTCGATGAGCTAGGATGATACTATTCCCCACATGCCATGCCTGTTGTGCAGGGCATTTTTTGTGGTTTGCCTTAGAAATGTCTAGAGGTAAAAACAATTAAAACATACTTTATTCAAAAACTTGTCAATAACTAAGAATGTTACCATTGTAAGCTCTACAGACATCAGAAATTTATCAGCAATGTTTTGTGTTATTCTTTCTTCTGCTGATTTTCTGATATTAATAATGGTAACAAGTTTAGCCTTCAACCACTTAGAAATCAGTACAAAACCCTTCCTGGAGATTAAATACTTTTACAACTGGAGCAAAAAGGAGATCCTACATACTGCTAGTAAACTAACAAATATTCCACGTCTGGGACAGATTGCATACAGGCTAACAAGAGATGCAGGCTATGTAACTTAAAAGATGATGTTCTGACCATAATTTCCTAACTATTGCAAGTTGGTAAACCCAGTATAAATGCAATTCGAAATTCTTCAGAATTAACCTATGATAATGGCTACTCTGAAAAAAAAGGTACACTTACAACAAGGTTTCAACTTACAACTATTTGTGGCCATTTCCATATACAAGGTCTGTTTAAAAAATTCTGGAACATTCATAATTCTGCACCAATGGTGTGTTGGAACAAAAGGCAGTTAGCATCCCTGTACATGCCTGTGTTTACTGTGTAACTGGTGGAAGTTTTATTGTTGTGTGTGTCTGGTAGTTATTGTTTAGTGCTGTACTGAGTAGAACACAGTTTGCAAATATCGAGATGGCAGAGCTAGAGGAGCAATGCATCTACATTAAATTTTGCACTAAACTCGAGAAAACCCACTGAATGATGCAGGAAGCCTACGGTGATCAGTGCTTAAGCTGTACTCAGCATTACAAATAGTTCACACAGTTTCAAAATGGCCGGATGTAAGTTGAAGGCAACCCTCGTTCGTAATGCCCCTAGATGTCTACCGATGATGCTCATGTCAGGAACATCAATGAAACTGTGAGCGTCAATCGAAGACTGACTGACCAAGAGGTTGCAGAAGAATGTAACATTTCAGTTGCATCATGTCACGAAATCCTGAGAAGGAAACGGCCTGAAATGTGGCAAGACAATTCCTGGTCCTTGTATTGTGACAATTCACCTGCACATTCATCCCTGTTTATGTGCGACCATTGCGCGAAAAATGAAATCACTGTGCTGCCCCAACCTCTGTACTCTCCAGACCTGGCCCCTGCAGACTTTTTTATTTCCAAAGTTGAAAACCCTGTTGAAAGGGCAAAGATTTGCAATGATAGACAAGATAAAAGAAAATTTGCAGGTGGTGCTTCACACGATCCAGCAAGAGATATACCAAGCCTGCTTTCAGAATTGGAAACAGCATTATGAGCAGTTTGTTGACTGTGAAGGAGAGTATTTTGAACGAGATCATGCACAATATGTAAAGGGTATGTGTAGAAAAATTTCCGGCATTTTTTGAACAGATTGCACTCAAGGTCTGTGAATGCATGTAAACATAAGCAAAAATTTCTGTAAAATAAGACTTTCAATAACTTAGTTGCACACAAAAATGATATAACTCAAAAGAAGTGTATTAGTTAGCTGGTAAAATGTTTCTGGAATTACAACTACATGGCTAACTGAACTCTAAGTTGAAGTATTGCAGTAAATTTGAACACAAACTGAAACGGAATTTCAACACGGTATGTTCATATCATGGGACCATTTTGAAAGTGCCATTGAGTTCACAGTGGCTAATTTGGTTGAAAGTGAATATATTACACACATTAAGTGCTATTTAGGCATTACACTCATGTCAGCACTATGACATACTATTCATTGTCCAAAGATGGCATCTGCCCTGTAAAACAGTGTGCAATTATGTAAGTGGTATCACTATATTTTGCAAGAATCAATAGTATTAATCAATATAAATAATTTGCAGAACTTACCAATAACACGCCCAACAAACTTGAAGTAGCAGAGATGGTTGGGATTGCAATGAGAAGATGAGTTTATCATGTAGGTTACTCTATCTCCAGGTGAAGTTGTAAATAAGGCATACATTGGATTAAATATCTCCCGTGATATAATAACATACCACTCCCTCAACAAACCACCTGCATCCTGGCCTTCTTCACCTTTAAAGTACATCAGTTACATTTGTAAATTGAAAAAATATCAGCAAGGAAAAAAAATACATCATCTTACTTCTACTAAAATTTCAATAGGAAATTACTGAAATCAGTTAGCATGTAACTATGTTGCATAGACTGTAATAAAAAAATTGTCAGAGGATTTTCCTTACTGAAATGTAAGTGAAATTGAACTATGAAACATGAATAATTTTCAATGTATCAGTCATTATTCTTGCTGTACACACCTATTTAAGAGACTAATTAGATCCAAATGCAAGATGACCATGTATTGTTGCTTGTGCTTGTCAAATCAGTAAACAAAAACTATCCTACAAGAAGTTCTCAACAAATATCAAGTCTTAAACTGTTGTCAATGCCTGGCCAATGAGTTAAGTAAAAAAGACAAGATCAAGCCAATAATACAGCAAATCTTTTGTCAACGATCAAATTTAAAATTGCAGCATGAAGCATACTAACAGGCATAAGAGACATGCCAGTAAGAGAACAATTAGAAGGAAAGACGTGTCAATTACTGACAGGAAATTTAGGCATATGAGCTGCTTCCTCTATTTGAATGTAACTTCCATTCTATATCAGCAAGAAATTCTTCAAACAGTCCATCATTGTTAGAAATAATTGAACATAATAGGCCTTCAAGTAATAGATTCAGTAACAACTTGAGGTCTGCAAGCACAAAGCAAACATTTACACACACAGCACTAAGTATGTTTCCTGAGTAACTCAGTATGAAGAATATTATTTCCATGTTCAATGGAAGGAGTTATCAACAACCTTCCAACAAATTTGCAAACAACAAATTTTAGCACATAAAAATTCTCTCTCTAACTGCATTAGTCTCATTTTCATAATCATGTGAATGTATCTACATCTACATGATTACACTCTAAATGCAATCTGGAAAAATGAACACTTAAATATTTTCGTGTGAGCTCCGACTTCTCTAATTTCATCGTGATTATCATTTCTCGCTATGAACGCAGGAGTCATCAGAATATTTACACATTCAGAGGAGAAAGCTGGTGATTGAAATTTCACAAGAAGATTCTGCTGCAATGAAAAAACACTTGTTTTAATGACTGTCATCCTAATTCGTGCATCTCTCCCCTATTTTGCAATGATACAAAAATGAGCTGCCTTTCTTTGAACTTTTTTGATGTCCTCCATCAGTCCCGTCTGATGCGGATCCCACAATGCACAGCAATACTCCAGAGGGGGGAGCAGGGGGGGGTGGGGGGGGGGGGGGGGGGCGGCAGACAATAGTAGTGTACACAATCTGTTTAGTCAATATGTTGCATTTTCCAAGTTTTCTACCAATAAATTACAGTCTTTGGTTTGCTTTACCCACAATTTTGTGTATGTAATCATTCCAACTGAAGTTATTTGTAGCTGTAATCCCTAAGTATTAAGCTGAATTAACAGCCTTTAGTTTTGTGTGACTTATTGTTTAACCAAAATTTAGCAGATATCTTTTAGTACTAAAGTGGGTAACTTCACACTTTTCATTATTTACAGTCTATTGCCACTTTTTACACCATACTGATATCTTGTCCAAATCATTCTGGAGTTGGTATTGATGATCTGATGACTTCGCAAGATGGTAAATGACAACATTACCTGTGAGCAATCTAAGAGGGCTGTTCAGATTGTCTTCTATGTTGCTTATGTAGATAAGAAACAGCAGAGTGCCTATAACACTTCCTTGGGGAATGTCAGATATTACTTCTGTTTTACTTGATGGCTTTCTGTCAATTACGACAAACTGTGTCCTACCCAACAGGAACTCATGAATCTAGTCACACAACTGAGATGATACTCCATAGGCATGCAATTTGATTACAAGACGTTTGTGAGGAACAGTATCTAAAACGTTCTGGAAATCTAAAAATACAAAATCAATTCGATAACCCCTGTTGATAGCACTCATTAGTTCATGAGAATAGTGTGCTAGTTCTGATCCACAAGAACGATTTTCCTGTATCCATGAGGACTATTAGTCAATAAATCGTTTTCTTCCAGATAATTAATATTAATACAGAATATGTTCCAAAATCCCACTGCAAATCGACATTAGTGATATAGACTGTAATTCAGTGGATTGCTCCTGTTTCCTTTGCAACTTTCCAGTCTTTAGGAACACATCTTTCGATGATCGAGCGGTTGAATATCATTGTTAGATATGGAGTTATTTTATCAGCTTACTTTGAAGGGAACATGACTGGTATGCAATCTGGACCAGAAGCCGACCCTTTGTTAAGTGATTTAAGCTGATTCTCTACACCGAGGATATCTACATCTGAGTTACACAAGATGGCAGTTTTTCTAGATTCAGATCCTGGAATATTTACGTCATCCTCTTTGATGAATGAGTTTCGGGAAAGCATGTTTAGTGCATTAGTGACACTTATCAGAGACATAACCATTGTTACCATGCAGTGAAGGTATTGATTGAATTTTGTCACTGGTGTATTTTACACATGACCAGAATCTCTTTTAGTTTTCTGCTAGATTTTGTGATAAAGTTTCATTGTGGCAGCTATTAAAAGCATCTTGCATAGAAGTTCCCGCTAAATGTCAAGTTTCTATAAAACTTCGCCTATCTTCTGTATTTTGTGTTCTTTTTAAAGTGGCATGCTTTTTTGTTGCTTCTGCAAGACTGCTCTGACCTGTTTAGTGTACCAGGGGAGATCAGTGAATCACTTATTAATTTATGTGGTATATATCTCTCAACTGTCATTGATAAAATTTCTTTGAATTTAAACCACATCTGGTCTATGCTTACTTAGTCAGATCAGAAGGAATGGAGACTGTCTCTTAGACAGGTGTCTGGAGTTTGTGTTTATTTTTGGTGGGCTTAGATGTTACAGTGTTCAGTCTCACTATAACTGCCTTTGTGGTCATTAATCCCTGTAACTGTCATGATGCTCTCTATTTGTTCAGGGTTATTTGTTGCTAATAGGTCAAGTATGGTTTTGCAATCATTTACACATTGCATAGGCTACTGAACTAATTGTTTGAAATAATTTTCTGAGAAAGCATTCAGTACAATTTTGGTCAATGTTTTATGCCTACCACCAGCTTTAAGCATGTATTTTTTCCAGCATATCGAGGGCAGAATGCAATCACCACCAACAAAAATTGTAAGAATGTGATACCTATTTGAAATGAGATTCAAATGTTCTTTGAACTGTTCAGCAACTGCATCATCAGAGTCAGTAAAATTATTAACTTATTCCAGTTGTGAAGTATAACCTCTTACCCATATTAACTCACAGGAACTATCCGCTTCAATTTCACCACAACATACATTAATTCTGACAGCAATAAAAACTCCACCACTGGCTGAATTTAATCTGCCCTTTCTCAAAACGATTTTGGTACTCTGAAAAAATTTCATCTGAACTTATTTCCAGCTTTAGCCAGCTTTCTGTACCTATAACAATTTGAGCTTCAGTTCTTTCTAATCAGTGCTTGCAGCTCCAGTTCTTTCCCAACACAGCTACAACAATTTACAAGTACAATATCACTTTTTGCTATCTCTACCTTACTGTGTTTGCCTTGCACCCTTTCAGACTGACAGCGTTTCTGTAGTTTCCCCGAGACCCTCTAACAAAAAAAACTGTGCAGTCCCTTCCACACAGCCCCTACTAGCCATGTAGCTGCTTCCCGTGTGTATGGAAGCATGATCCATTAAGCAGAACTTGGAAACCCACCACCTGATTGCGCAACTCGAGGAACTTTCAGCCTACACAGTCGCAGGACCGCATGAGCCTCTGTACCAAAGGACCACAGTCAGTCCTGTCGACAATGCTGCAGATGGTGAGCTCTGCCTTCATCTTGCAAGCAAGACTGGCAGTCATTACCAATTCAGCTAGCTGGCCGAAACCAGAGAGAAACTCTTTTGCTCTTAAGTGACACACATCGTTGGTGGAGACATGAGCCTACCACCCACAACTGGCTGCACCTTGTGCTCTTCATGGCATCAAGGAGGACCCTTTATCTGGAATGACTCCACCCGGTCTGCACACTGAGTGCACATTGCACCACTTCCCCTCCTTTGCAGCCATACCTCTCAAGCGCTCATCACTTGCCTAATGTTGGAGCTTCCAACTACTAGTAAACCCACTCTCTGTGGACCGAGAGGCTTCCTCTGAAACAGGGGGAACATCCACATCTGGCTCAGAGCCTGAAACCTGTTTGTCCAAAAAACCAGGGCAGCCTTCTGATTAGCCCCATAGTAATTCTTTTGCTGCCTGCCAGACCAATGAATGACCTCCCATTCAACCACAGGTGAGGGGTCAGCCTCAGCATAGGCAGTGAGCAGGGCAGCCACAGCAGTGGACTGAATGGGACACACCTACAGTGATGCCCACTGACAGCAGGTTTAAGCTGTGTGATGGAAGCCAACACAGCCTGAAGATTTGAGTGAAGGGTCACCAACTCAGCTCACATCTGTACACAACAATCACAGTCCCTATCCATACCAGAGACAGCAAAAGATATACACTAGACAGTTAAACATGGAATTGTGCCTGATAAATAAACACACATGAAATTAATGACTTTAAACTGAAGAGCACTCAAATATGCAAGAAAGTACAGAAACTAGTAACTACATAGATAACTGAAAATAAGTTGCTCCTGTTTGTAGCTCATAGAAATATGTAACAAATGAATGGTGTACTTGCCTTATTAGAAGCAGGAAAGTGAGGTGCAGTCTCACTGATGGTCTGACACACACTGGTAATAAGAGTATGTGTTTAAAAAAAGTTGTAATATTTTTCCTTATTAAGAAGTGTACAAAATTATCCAGCTTACTGTTTCAAAATTTGTGCTTTGTTATGTTTTTTCAATAAAATGTCTCCATCCAGTTTTTAGACTGTTGTTTCTCTTTTGAAATCATATGAAACATTCATGTCTCAAAGTTATGATGTTATTACAGAAGAAATACTATATGACCATCTACTGCGAGTATCTGGTAAGTTCTATAACACAACCCCAGCCTCTAATTAATTTCCACTACAATCCCCTCATTATTTCCACTGCAATCGGCAGACCTGTACCTCATATAAAAACACCCAGCACAACCATTCCCCCCTCCAAGTGTAATCTGTCAGACGGGCACCATCATTATTTCTTATATGCAAATTAAACATACATCCTTTCATCAGCTTCTACCTTCCAGATTACAGACACAGTACTTAAACATGCTGCAGCCAAATAATTCTTATAATTTCAGCTATGTGCTTGATCACTGCTGTGATAAAATATCCAACTGAACAAACTGTTCAGCCTCTACAATCTGAGCCAAACATCATTCCATGTACCACTTTGTAATGTTTTTCTTCACATGAGAGTCCAGCATCATACACTTCTACAGGTAGCCCTTCTTGTAAAAATGTTACTTTTTCTATGACATATGACACTTTTAAAGTATTTACACAAATGTTGCACTACAGGACATGGTGTTCGATCTCCTTTGCTGCCAAGAAGGACAATGCTTTCTCACCTTGAAGTGTTCTTCATTCTCATGAATTTTAAAATGAATGTTGATATGTATGAGGGAGAGAAAGTGAGAATCTTTCCATCATCATTTGCAATAAACAGTTTATGATAATAAGTAGTGACCTAAAAGTGAACTTTGCCTTCAGAAAGTTATGTACAGTGTCATTCCAGGCATATAAACAAATCGCTTATACCAAAATATTTCCGATTCCTGAAAATTTATTTCCTTAACACCTGTTATATTATGTTCTTCATAACTCAAATCTATGACAGACTATATTACTAAATCATTACTATCTTTGATATTTTTCTGAAGTAAAATGGAGGAAAAAGTAATCCTGCACTGTTTGGGTCACTTGCTATGTTTTATTTGAATTGCCTGTGGCAACCACTAACAGTTCGTCTTCAGATCAACATAACTGATAAAAGAATGAAGAGGGGTGTGATAGCACAAAAACATGTAACATTAAAAAGATATGAACAGTGGCAACATAAAAATAAAATCACACACAAAATTCATACCTATTATAAAGGAACACGGCTTACCAACAGGGCAAGGGTTCATACAAAACTATGCAAATTGTACAAATTAAGCTATAAAGAACATTATGTTTACAGTCATATGAGAATAGACAAGTAAAAGCCACCTTCTGTGTGTGTGTGTGTGTGTGTGTGTGTGTGTGTGTGTGTGTGTGTGTAAACAAAACATTTGATTATATATATATACACAATGAGAGCAAAAATGTACAAGCCCACCCACTGAATTTTTTCTGGCCATCATCACACACTGATGTTGGGTATGTGGTGTGTGCCTCAGCCTGCTGCGCTACCAGCAGGCTGAGGCACACAAACACCCACCATTGCCAAAGATGCTGCTCAACCTACTTCAGATAGTGATCTCTTTTGGCTGCCTTCTTATGTCCCTCACAGACATTTACATTTTTATTCTTTCAGGTAATAATTCATATGCATTAACAGTCATGTTTTATGTATATGTACTTTCAGTCATTACTTTGATTATGCTATTATTTTAACATTGTACATGATGACAAAGGTGGCTTTTATTTCTATAATGTCGCAGAAATATGAACACATCATCATGTGAACTGCAACATACTTCCCTTTTATCTTCATTTTACAATTTTGATAGTTATCTGTGAGTTCTCACCCTGCACTTCAGCTGCAATTCATGGTAATCAGTATGAATTACTTCACAATATTTTATTTCTAGTCTGCCATCGTATCTTTTTACTTACATTGCTATCAATTTTGTTCTACCCATCCTTTTTCCTTCCATTATCAGTTATGTGGATCTGAAGATGAGCTGTATCATGGATCAATACTGGTAATATGAATAAAACATAGCAAGTGATTCAAACTGTGTGTTTCCTTTGGAGTTACAGTGGCCACTGTCCCCTGCCCCTCTCTTGAGACATCAGGTCTTCAATTAAAGAAATTTTTATTGAGAATTCAATAAAAAGGAGCTTTATTATTAAGAAAACCATGAAAAAAGCATTATGGCCTACGGAATGTAGTTCTTCACACTATCTTCATTACACTTTTTCACACCAGTATCAGTTCAATTATACTGATTGGAAACACAATTATTTAGTAAGTTTTGTCATCACTAGGCTACAGTAATGGACTCAGCACAGCATTCAGATAGTGTGCTGCTAAATACTGAACTGCAAAGACTCACCTATACACAAAGTTTTAATTTAATGTAATCATCCATATGGGAGACATTATTTAATTTTTGTATGATATATTCTATTCCGTAAAGACTCTGCCAGTCAGTAAAGAGAGAAATATGTTTACCTTCAAACACAATATAGAATCTATTTTTCCATTCATCTGCACTGCGACGATGCAGTTCTCTAAATGAATCTTCGAACACATGGCTTCTCCTGACATGTACAGCTAATTCTTCTCTGCGGATACCCTCATCCATTCGCTCTAGCTCTGACCGGAAGTAGCGCCTCTTTACATCAAAATCCAAAATCCTTGTATGGTCTACAAGCACAGCAAATGGTCCATCAGCTATATTTATTGTCGACTGCCGCAGTATTTCATTGAGGACAACTCTGTGGGTTTCTGGTGAGCAAAGAAAGATTTTAAAAATTTTAAGAGTCACTGTAAGCAATGTAATGACACCCTGTTAAAAAGCAACAATAAGTACCAGCAAAGACTAAGAATTTTGGTTTTGTTGGAGGTCGTGGAACTGATACCGCAAACAAACTCTCCCAGTCTACTCTGGAAGTGCTCGGAGAGGACTGTGGGTTTGCACTTGCTTCAGAATCTGGAGGTAGTGGTGAGACCGGGGCAACACTTTGTTGTGCCACACCAGATGTGGAAGCACCAGCCTGTTCAGCTTGAGTCACTTCCTGCCCTTTTGGTGCTGTTTTCTTCTCTTCACTTGGGGGAGGAGGAGTGTGCACAAGAAAAAATGCTTCTACTGCAGGCTGGAAATAAAATTTGACGTAAGTCATGCAACCACAAATTGTTTATTATCAACAATTTACTAACCAGTTCTTACCTGCAAAACAAGAACTGCATGAGAATCTGGGGTATTGGACAATTCACTTAAGCAAGAACTCAATACATCCCACAAGTCATCGAGAGGGAGCAAAGTTGCCAAGTGCGGCACTTCATTTGCTTCTGGATTTGCTGAAGAAAAGAAGTATTTTTTTTTTAATGTGAAAGTTTCTAATGTAAGCAGATGTTTAGTATCATCAGAGCTAAGTATCACACAAACAGGAAAAAAAATGTGAATCTAAAGTATTTTATCTCCAGAATTACATGAATGCTTAGTATCTGTTCTTTCAGAAATGTCCAAAAGAATAGACATCCCAAATTCATATAATTGGGTCATTTCAATGGGTTATGAATCCAGCACCTTCAGTGTGAATGCACAATCACATTTGAACCCCGACGGGAATTTCAAAAGTAGTGAACATGGAGGACATGGACAGGGACTGTGGACAGGTTATGCTAGGTGGGAATGTGGGGTGACCGAGGGGGCATACTGAGGTAGTCCGTGTAATTGTGATAAACACTGTGTCCAGGTGGCACTGTAGTTAAATGCAAATGCCTAGCAAACAGGAGATCCTGGATTCAAATCCCAGTCCGGCACACATTTTCACTTGGACCCGCTGACTCCTCACGAAGTCCCAACGCAGCTGACAGTGAGAGTTCCTTTCCTTTCCTTCTTTCTCCCTCCATCTTCAATTTACATAATACTTCCTGTATCAATCTAAAAAGCTATACAGATTATATTTACTTTTTCCTTTAACAATTTATTACCGCAGTTACCAGTAAACAATGAGTGTTATTCGGGGACTTTAAGAAAACAATAATTGGAAATATACAAAAGATTATTTTTATTTGTGTAATATTTTTATAGTCAACTCCAGCGAAACAGCAGGTCTCCATGAACTGCCCATGTGCTAGTGAATAAGTTACAGTTTTTATTCGAAACATGCACTGAAATTGTCAGTACGTTGTTCTCTACTCCCCCTTCCTTTCCAAGTAGAAATTGACTACCAGTTAACTATAATGCCTTTAATTTTTATGTGAAGATCACAACTGAACCAAAAGTAATATGTTTGAAGAGATGTTATGCACAGAAGAAGAAGAAACAATTGTAAAGTACCAGGAGAGAGAAAAGTAAATTATACCCATGTCAAAAGGAAGGCTATAGGCAAAAGAAAGACCGAAAAATATTCAAATTAGAAATAATTACACAATGTACAGGATTTAAATGCTAAGTAAATGAATAATTGTGGAAAATATAAGTTTATTATGAAATTTTATATTCACAAAATAGTTATATACATCATGACTGCTAAATTTTGTAATACATCATGACTGCTGAATTTTGTAATACATCATGACTGCTGAATTTTGTAATACATCATGACTGCTGAATTTTGTAATACATCCTCTATACTGACAATTTGGAAAACTATGATGGAAATCATTTCTGCATTCAGTTTCAAGAATTTGGCAAAAAATCAAAATCTAAGAGGCTTTTTCTTTTCCCAAGAAAGCAGTTGATTTATTAGTGGAAATAAGAATTTTGCCGTTTTCATGTATTTTTCCTTATCAATCATTTGATACTAACTATAGCAACAGAAATAATAAACCATGCTGAAAACTTTGTGTGAACATACAATTTAGCTTCAATCATGTCTGAACAATTACTTACCCACATTATCCTTCAGTCTTTTATGTGCCTCTTTGATGGAATCTCTTATCTGAACTATGACTTTCAGTGTTCTTAAGAAGAATGCCTGACTTGAAGTTTTTGATGTCAGCAAATTCACATTTGTTACAGACCAGTCGTAGCGAGCTTTCCCTTTGACAGGAGCATTTATTACCACACTGTGTTTGGTAAACCTGTCGAAAAGGACATATATGAATATATTTACACACACACACACACACACACACACACACACACACACACACACACACACACACACACGTATTAAATATCACAGTTATGTAACATTAAAACATGAATTCTAAGTCTCCAGCCTCCAGCACATGTCTTACATGTGTGATAACCAGATACTAGTGACTGCACTGGATGAGTAATATTACAGAGTTTTAAAGTCTCAAGAGAGTTGGACATCACTGTTTTAATGTGATGTGGAAATAATATGGAAAGTATGTAAGTACTATAATACTTGACTAAATATGTTGCTTATCAACTTCCAAGTTTGGTTAATTTAGTCATCATCACATCATTTGTTTTTTATTTAAACAGGGATTTCCAACATTGAGCAATGAAACATATAATTGAATGTGTGTGTGAATTCCTACGGCACCAAACTGCTGCTGTTATCGGTCCCTAGACTTGCACACCACTTAAACTAACTTATACTAAGAACAACAGACACATCCATGCCTGAGGGAGGACTCTGACCTCTGGTGGGACGGTGTAATTGAATGTAAAACCCACTGAACATAGGCGCAAGCCCAAAACAGACTGTGTATTAAATAAAATCGTTGTCTATTGTGACTGGTAGCAGTTGTTATTCACACCCTACAAAGGAACAATCATGGAATTAAGCTCCATCCATCATGGATAAAATTCACTCATAGAATAAACATTGTTGGAACTAAGTACTTGTCCAAACTGATCAAGGTTTCTGGAAGAAATCAAATGTGTCATGTGAGAAACATATTCCTAAAGTAAACTATGTAAACAACCAAACAGAAATAATGACTATGAGCCACTTACTCATAGTCAGTTTTCTGGTAATTAGTGAGACAGAAACAGTGAAATAGCAATTACACATTTCAAACTGTGAAATATAGCCATATCCTGAATATTGATTGATATGTAATCTCCTCTGATATATTTATTATGCAAGACTTTAGTAAAAGTGTGTTACCAGACAAATTTTTATTTCATGTAAGCTTAAACTGTATATGGCTACCTTGGTTATACTGAATGTAATTTGTCACTGCCAACTTTGATGATGATAGCAAATTATATAGTGAACTACTTCAGTAGGACTTAACAGGAAATGGGGAGGTATATTCGGAGAGAGATGTACTCCAAGTAAAGTTTCCAAACGCCACCTATCACAATTATGAAACAAGCCAGTGAAACAGAATAAAGCATACAAAATGCATTAAACAGCATGCCATGGCAAAAAAATGTTTTGATCCAATAACAGTAGCCTCTTTATGGATGGGCTATTTCAAATGTGTGAACTGTATACCAGACACTTTGTAGATTATGGATACAAAATTCTAATATAAACTTCAAGTGAATCTCAATAGGCTGGTAATATGCTATGCAAGGAAGCCTAGTAAGTTAGAACAGACCTGTCCATTAAAGTTCCTTTTGGAAGTTTATCTGTAGGTGAAGTATCATCTTCATGTTGTCTTTTCAGTCTCTTATTTGAAGCCTTCAGATCCTTCAATACTTGCCCAATATGCTGTTTCAGCATCTTTCCTAGCTCCATGGCGCCTTCAACCAAAAGATCTAAAGTCTGTTTATGGAGAAAGAAAAAACAAATTAGTCTAATGAATAAGTGAGTGTAACTGTATCATAGTTGCATATTCTTAACATTTTTAGGAATTTGATTTGATTTAATGAATCATTTGAAATACTCCAGTCACCACCCCACCACTCCAGCTGCCGCTAGTAACAGCAACAGGATCTTTGCTGGTTTGGAAATTTTCACAGTGTATGGCATTTACAATACTCAGTCAGATTTTGAAAGGCTGATTATCCCACATGAGATAAGAGGCCGGGGGGAGGTGGGGGACACACACACACACACACACACACACACACACACACACACACACACACACACATAAGTAATGAGCATCTAAACAAAAAGCAACATTTGAATCTGAAGCAGTATTTTCACAACAGCAGCTCATCACTCGATAAAAAGCAATAGTAGCTGTAGCCATATATTACATACCATGCAGTCTGGCAAGAACAATTGGAAAGTCACAGACAGAAATAACTGACCCAAGATATCAGGTTAGATTAGGAAAGAACTGTTAGGGGAATATGTGAACAACCTTAGCCACAATGTTTGACTTGCAACCACTGAACAAGTGGTTGGCACATGCAGGTTTGCGTGCCAAAATGGAGGGTCTTCTGGCTATGATATAGGCTCAGGTCATTGTGACAAGAAACAACTGGAACTACACGCTGATGGTCCACTCAATAGATGACAGTTGCAGGAAGTTTGGTGATCAGAAGGAGATCGTATCACACATTACATCTGGATGTAAAATCTTTGTACCCATAGAATACTTGAAAATGCATGACAAAATTCTCAAAATTTGGGATAGGACAATAAGCTAATTTGAGACTTTTGTCTGTATTACAGATACAGTCCTCTCACTATTATAGGCAACAAAACATTCAATGGAACCACAGCATAATATGCAATAAAACAATACATTGTAACTGATCTGACATAATAATGACCAATAAACCCGAGCAAGTCACCTTCCTTGTAATAGTCATTATATCCAACACCTATAATTTGAGAGCCACTTGCAGTGAGATGATGGCCAAATACAGGGATTTGGCAGATGAGGTAAAAGCCATGTGCAACATATGTCTGTACACATCATCCCTCTGGTAATATCTGACACTGACAAGACAGTAAAGTCTAAGAGTCTAGGGGATTTACTACTGCATCCTTAGCTCTTCTGGCAACTGTAGGAGGCAGCTGTAATGAACACCTGCAGAATAGTTCATCAGGTTCTCAGAGAACATAGCTAACTAAGAAATAACTTTTTGTTCAAAAAATCATTATATCAATAATATGTAAAAATGTGTAAAACACCAACCACTACAACAATCTTATTACACTCTTCTCCTCCACTGAACAGAGAAAATTAGGGCTTAACATTCCATCAATAGCAAGGAAATTTGAAATGGACTGCATATTCTGATGGGACTAGGACAGGGAAGCAAATAAGTTGCATCCTTCACAAAGCAACCTGCAACCTTCCCAGCATCCATTTATAAGAACAGCACAAAAAAATCTTAATCTGAATGATCTTATGTACTTCACATTTTTTATGCCATAAAGGAATCTTATCTCCTTTTAAGAAGAATGCACCACTTTACTTTTGAACTGATAAATTCTCCAGACAAGGAGTTTACAATGTATTCTATACTGAAGCACCCTACGATCACGCACTACTTGATTCCACAAGCAGCTTACTGTGTCCCAAAATCCAATGGATATCCCCCCCCCCCCCATTCACCCCAACGATTCTATAAGGCAACTCTAATGTTATGGTTTATTTACTTGAAAAATACTTAGAAACTTACAACACGTTTTGCTGGATAGAAACAATTCGCCAAGTTGAGGAAAAGTGTTGTTATGTCCTCCAATCCTTCTTCTGAACAGCAACGAGACGTCAACACATCAACTGCCAGCTTCATGTGAGGTTTTGAAATTGGCAGAAGTTCTTCTTTTGGATTTTGTTCGCCACTGTCTTTCATATCTGTATGGACTATTTCTGGCAGTCCAGCTGATACATGTGAAAGAAGCTTCAGCAGCTTGTCAACAAGTGGTTTGTTTTGAGTTATAGTGGTAGAACTCAACAGAGCAAATAATCTTCCAAATGCTGAGCCTTCAAATATTGAAGGTGTCATTTCTTCTTCATCTGAAACATGAACTAAATATGGACGTGCAACACTTTTCCCTTTTCTAGTGCATTGTGATTCTAACTTCAATAAGACATCCCAAAAATCTGCGGCTTCTTGTCTGGCAGTACGTCCAGTAGCTTGGCCAGAACCAGATGGCACTTTTGACTTTGATTCCATTGATTCTTTGTTCTTGCTGTCCTTAGCGTCCTTGCTGTCCTTAGCGTCCTTGCTGTCCTTAGCGTCCTTGCTGTCCTTAGCGTCCTTGCTGTCCTTAGCGTCCTTGCTGTCCTTGCTGTCCTTAGCGTCCTTGCTGTCCTTAGCGTCCTTGCTGTCCTTAGCGTCCTTGCTCACTCCTTTGATCTTGTCAATATCTCTGTTCTTGAGACACAACAGGAAGTGAACAGGTAATCCTTTTGCCATTGATATTAGCACTTCAACAGTGTGCCTGGAAAAGAAATTACATTACACTTGCAACAAAGTACATTAACCCTGTACATATTAATTTTTTGGCAGATAATGTTCTAAAAAACAAGAACTTTTTTACTAATGAGAAAGTGCTTTATTGAAAGTCATTACATATAGACAAACTGATATAAAATAAAGAGCTTCAAATTTTTGAAGACTGCCATACATAAAATCCCGAGTATAATTGTGCACCAGACTTTCCCTAAAGTAGCCTGACACTTTACTTTTTTACTTTCTGTGTAGACACAAAGTCTACCCATGAATTTCACAAGGACTTTAAATGTTATAGTTATGCGATAAGCATGAAAGAAGGGGATGATTGCCAAACTGACATCACAGACTTCACCATACCACCTCGATTCCCTTCTTGCCTTTTTCCCCATCTGCATCCCAAACACAGCTGCATATCACCCATGTCTTTGAAGGATGTTTTTTCTTCACATTTGGTGAAATAATTGATGGATAATATGATCAGTCCATCACTTGGGGCTTGTGTTTTAAGCCAAATGATCTTGTACTTTTGAAGTAAAATGTGATTTATGGTGTTTTGAAATAATATTCTCGAGAACAGCAATACTGGACTCTAGGATTTTTCTTACCTTCTTGTTTTTTTTGTGTAGGACTTATGCAGTCCACAAAGCAAAATCAATGAGATGGGGAAACTTATTTTTGTAACAATTCTTCCATCTTTTACAAGTCGCTGGGCTGTTAACCGGGTGCTGATCTGCCTCATCCAGCATGTTATTCTGTGCCTTGCTTCAACACTTCTCCACGACTTTTTATTCTACTTCACCATTGTGAATTATCTAGATAAATGACAATCTTTTCTAGCTTCCATCAAATTACTGCCAGTTTCATCCTTCTTTAGTTTCCTATGAGGAATTAATGAACACATCTCTTCTGGACAGCCACACAGTTCCATACGTATTAGTTCTCTCAGTAACAATTAAGTCTGCAGGTTGTCAAGATCTGTAGTAGTTATTAACAGAAAGGCAATAACTGTTATTCAAAAGTAGTTTTACTGCTGTCAATACAATCCGAGTTGACTGTAGTGTATCATTATACATTTCACCCAACTTAATTTCTTTCCCTACATATGTAATGATACCTCACAGCCTCCCCCCCTCCCCTTCCTGCATAACCACTTTTGGGCTATCTTAGCATGACGGATACAATTCCAGATTTTGCTGTTTTCATTGGTAGATACTATGGCCAGTCAAGCCTCCCATCACACAACATCAAACTCTCATAGATCACATAGATCATTATATCTCTGTCTGGCATGCACAAATTTTTGAATCTGTTGTTGAGGTGTTCATGTTTAGCACAAATTTTATTTAGCTTTGGCTCCATATGGTTCACAGGATTGCGTGACTAACTGTCAGAAAAATGGAAGCACTTACTTGGCATCAGAATTAGAGAAAAACTCTAGAGCTTTCAAAATAATGGTGCAGCAAGCATGGGTGATTTGTCCAATAAATTTGGTAATTAGGCTTCATCAAAATTATTTAAAGCAGTACAACAGTGATAAACACTTACAGTTTGTTACTGGTAGTGTCTTTCCACTGAAAAATGCATTCCACTTTAGAATACTTCTTGTCTCTGTGACAATGATGTTTATCAAGTCATTGTTGCTGACCTACTCCATATAACACATTATATAATCTGCACACTTTTCCAATAGATGAATTACAGTGTTTCCTTTGAACAAAACTCTGGCTATAGCACAGCACACAATTATTTCACACCACTGGTTAGCAATTGTCAGTCCTCTCGCAAACTGTCATCACTTTCAGCCTGCAATGAAGTAATATCATATTCTTCAAGTTCCTGAGTCACTAAATCAATGGCAAACTCAGGATCACTATAGCCATCCATTTTCAAAATCACTGGTTACACGACATTACAAGACACGGACAAAGTGTGCATTTTGTTGGCAAATATCCAACACTGCACAGGAAAGGCAGTGGCAACCACTTCAACCGAAACAAGACAGTGAAATTATAAATGCTGGACTGGATGCTCTCTACTGGCTGACAACTCAACTGCTATCACTGAAATTTATATAATCAATGTTTTTATTTTTACAAAGGTCTGTGGTTATTGTTGCCCAAGTAAACTCAAGATATACAGGTAACACGGAATTTTATGTTAAGCGGTTATTGCAACAATAATTCTACTTAACAAGTGTGTATCTTTTGGGTTAAATGGATAGTTTGGTAGCTTCCTTTATCAAGCAGTATATCAAATGATACATATCTTGGGACACTGCACTTTAAATTATCACTCTCCTGTGAATACTGTCTTGCCTAGAATATAATGTGAAATGTGTAATCATTTAATTAGCTCAGGAAGTATTTTGGTATGAGATGTTTAATCATTATTTACTGCTGCCAAACTCCCTATGTAAGCAGCAGGCAAATAAAAACAAGATAGATGGAAAAAAGGAAGTAAACTGTGTAGTAATCACTACAACTGTTCATACATTTGTTCCAGTGTGAGACAATATTATCAGTGCTTTCATAGGAAAATGGTTGTTGTTGCCTAAGGAATGATAATTGTATCCAGACATACATCTCTTTGTCCAAAGCAAGTCTACAGCCAAAAATTTCTTTCTCCAGGGCTTCAATAAAATGAAAATGAGATGGGAGATATTCGAACTGTACGGAGAATGTGAAGGGCTTCCCTATGAAATGTCTACAGTGTAGTCAAAGCCACAGGCATGCCAGCTCTGGGAAATTCATGATGCCCTTTTTCACCGACTCCAATGATCCACTGTTCATTGACTTTCTGGAATACAGCTTCACAAAATTAATATGAACACTTTGGAATGACTGAAGCACGCAAAGTCCAGATGCCCAGGAATATTTATGGACAGCATCATTCAGCTGCAGGATAAAGCCCACCCCACATGTTGCCAAGAATGTTTAGAGTATGCTGCAGAAGTTTCACTCTGAAGTCCTTATACATCCTCCATACATTCTTGATCTCTCCCCATGCAATTTACATATTTTTGGAGACCTGAGAAAAGACATTTACGACTGTCTATTTGCTTCATATTATGAGGTGGATCCCTGGGTACAATCACAGTTGCATGGGCAACTGGAAACATTTTTCTGTGAAGGCCTTAACCATCTTGTCTCGCTGGGGGATAAATATACTAACAGTTATGGTGATCACTTTTTCCATTTGCCTCATTTTCACTTTACTACCCCTTGTACCTACTATTGGCTACAAATAGTTCGAATTTCTCTTTCCTTCTATGCTGCGAAGAGTCTATTAAATGTCTGAATTTGTTCACATTAATTAAGAGTCATTTTTAAGAATTCTTACAGACTCAACTTCAGCTTTATCGGAGTTCATTTTTTGTGCTAATTTAAGTTCAATTTCTTTACATATTTAGCCCTAAAGGGCATAAGTAATGTCAATAAACTTAACTGCTACTATTAAACTTAAAGAATAACGTAAAATTGTACAAAATTGGTATAAGATATAGTACAGAAAATACATTACACATGTTATGTGTGTGCTAAATCTTGGCACCTACAATACTACAAACAGATTTAGTACCTGAAAACCACAGGACATGCCCGAGTCTGCAGTGTGATGTAAGTAAGTCCACGTTTTGTTGGATATTTAATAAGAGAAAATACTTCAGTTACTCTGCCCAGGGCATAATTGAATGTAGTGTTTAGCCACGCTCCATGAACAGTGACAATATTTGGAGCTGGTGACTGAGATTGTGACCTTGTTGTCATTCGCTTTGGCTCAGGAAGCGAATTTTTATGAGCAAAACTGCATTTCTCCAAAATAGACAGTAAAGCCTGCAACAAGAGCAATTTAATTACACTCAAAATAAGTATCACACACAACTTCATTTAAGCTGAGATTGAAATCCTTACTTTCAGTATCCAGTCTCTTGTAGGTGGATGGTAACATAAATTCCGCAAAACTCTGTGAAGACGACCCATGTTCAAAGCCGAATCATCAATGAACAGAAGTACTAAGAGACACGATACTGATTCACTATCCAGCAATGCACGTCCTCCAGTCCTATCAAAAAAATAATATCATTGTTAATAAGGAATAAATGATAGGGGTGATTGGGGGGGGGGGGGGGGGGGGAGCGGGAGCGGGAGCGAGAGAGAGAGAGAGAGAGAGAGAGAGAGAGAGAGAGAGAGAGAGAGAGAGAGAGAGAGAGAGAGAGAGAGAGAACAATCAATGTCACGTAAAAAACTAAAACACAGTTTATTCTTACATATAATCCAGTGACAGGGCCTGCAAGTTTGGTTTTCTAGATCGGAGACTGTCAATAATTTACCTCAGTAGCCATACAAATCTTGCAGCAAACAATTGTTCCTGTCTTACTCTGTGCTGAACAATCTCTCTGAGAACTTACTAGACAGCAAACTTTACTACATAACCAATTTCATTTTAACAATTAGCTCATCTCTGAGAGGGAACATAACACAAAAATGGTAAGGACACAAGAAGCCACAATACCATACAGGTAACTGCAGTGCTTTCCATGATGTTCTAGAGAGGGTTTTCTTTATATCCACGGACACTAAGCCTCATGTCAGATATAAATATTTGAGTAGCTTAACCACTTAAGAGTCACATTATGTTTTAATTACTTTAGTTTCTTGATGTTTTCCCTCATCCTACTCCTATCATGATGTCTTGCCATTTTCCAGTAGTCCACCATCTCATCTTACTAATAGTCACCTTCGTACTTCAGAAAAATTAATAAAGGAAGTAAGGAAGGAATGGAAGAAATTAGTCTTCTCTCAATGACCAGGTCAGTAGGGATGGCTTACAAGACTGAAATGAACAATAATGGAGCAACAAATCGGTAATGTCCTTGTCTACAAAACTCGCAGCATTTGTGCAAAACTAGTAACAAACTGTAAAAACATCAGTCACTACCACTGCAGGGGATTTGAAACCTGATCATCCTCATTAACAATCTTATATCTTTAACGACTGCACCACCTCCCTCAGAAATAAAACTAAAAATTAATCCACAGAGATCATGTGCATTTTGACAATTTCCATCTGTTCCACATCCAGTGAGTCCAATTTTACAGCATGTATTCTACCACTGTAACTTTCAAATCACAAACCAATTTTGAAAATCATTGCTATGAAGCTATTGACAGAGTAAAATGTGGTAAGGATAAAATGTGTTGGAACACAGTGTTTACAAAACAGCCCTTTGACTGATCTCATCCACACATTCGAACTATCTCGTAATGACAAATGGATTGTGTGGTACTGTGGTTAAGATGTTAGTTCCATTTAATCAGTTGCTGTTCTTTTATGGCGGCATATCTTGTTCTTCACATTTCCAATTTCTTGAAATTTTTCATAACTTTTGTAAGACAGATTGTTTTCACTTTACACAATCTGGACATCTTTCAACATACTACCAAACTGCTGCCCAATAATTTGGCAACATTCCTCATAAACGAGAACAGTCTCTTTTTTTGAACAATGTATAAACTGTGAAAGTCTGAATAGTTCTTAAGGAAGTGGTCCAAATTCTAGAACAGCAGAGAACAGACTGATTTCCTTTAAACACACACACACAAAGCATGCCACACTTATGTGTTTGCTTACCTTTCGTACAGTAGGCAGATGCTTGTGGGAGCACTACTTTCAACAGCATGTTAGCTGTCTGTAGCATTGGTATCTTGTGCCTATTTGGTTAAGTGCTACATATTATGCTCTCTTTGAAGGCTCACCCCAATGTCACAGAAAGAAGTATACACTTCCATTTAAAAAGTTGTCAGTTTGGCAGCTATATATACCAAAAATTGTTTTTGTATGTTAAATAATTTGATACACTGTCTAATAGAATTTAACCTTGATACATTTACTCATTCTCGATGTATTTCTAATGGCCTTTCTTAGCTGCCTCTCCCTGAATCAAAGTTCACTCTAAAACCTACGTGAAATAATCACGTAAGAAATAGCAAAAATAACTGATTTATATTGCTACAAAGATTATAGTGGAAATTATTCAAATAGAGTATATTTTCTAAAGTACACACATTAAATACTGTACTACATTTGAAGCAAAAATATCAACAATTAACATTTACAGAGGAAACAGATTTACTCACTAACAGTAAATATATCTGTTTTCTGCAACATTAAAGATTGTTTTCTTTCTGAACACACAAAAGTACACTTTTTTCCTTTAGAAGCACACACACACACACACACACACACACACACACACACACACACACACACACACAAAGGGGGGGGGGGGGGGGGAATGTCACCAATTTTCAGAATGATGAAACATGAAGGAAGAACAACCACAGCTAAAACAGGACCAAGCAGACCTCATGTACTGATGGACAGAGACCACTGTGCATTACGTAGTGAAGCAGCTCCTCGTAAGCCACACACATCTGTAGTCAATGCTAAGAAATGCTTGTGCTAGTATAAGGAGCAACACCACTGGACAATAGGTTACTGGAAATGAGTGTGTTGGGGTGATTGATCACACTGTATCCTGTGGCAATGTGACGGAAGTGTGAGTTATGTGAATGGCTGGAGAACATTACCTGACATCATGTGTAGCACCAACAGTGAAGTATGGAGGCAGTTGTGTTACAGTATAGGGGTGGTCTTTCATAGTTAAGGTGTGGTCCCTTTAACTTAAGAAAGAAATAAATGCATTGTGTATTGCATATAGTAGAGGGCCAGTTAGGCAATGACTGCTTGTATCGGCATGACAAAACACCCCAGCATCTACGAGACAATGGTTTGTGGAGAACATTCCTGGAATGGACTGGTCTGCCCAGAGTCCCAACCTGAACCCAATGGAAAACCTTTGGGACTATTTAGAATGTATACTACACTCCATATCCCAGTGTCCAACATCACTACTTTCTCTAGTTGTGGATTTTAAGTAAGAAAGAGCTGCCATCCCACCACAGACATTCAGACGGCTCATTGAAAGTGTTGCCAGCACAGTTCAAGCTGTCATATCCTATAATAATGTCTACTAGTATGTGCCTGGATACTTTTGAGCAGATAGTTTACTTTCAGATATCCAAACATCTAGAAAAAAACAAAAACAACACCTGCAAATAGATCAAGGCATTCCTCCCTTTCAGAACAATAGCTTCCTTCTTCAGGGAGGAATAACCTATTTGTTGAGGAAGGTGAAATACTAAGTGACAGATCACTAAGAACTCAAACTATGAGGTAATCACCTGTTAAGAGTGTGATTAAATGATGATGGCATCCTCTTTGGTAAAATATTACAGAGGTAAAATAGTCCCCCATTCAGCTCTCCGGGCAGGGACTACTCATGAGGATGTCGTCATTAGGAGAAACAAAATTGGCATTCTACTGATCGGAGTGTGGAATGTCAGATTCCTTATTCAGGCAGGTATGTTAGAAAATTTTAAAAGGGAAATGGATAGATCAGAGTTATAGTGGGAATTAGTGGCATTTGGTGGCAGGAAGAACAAGACTTCTGGTCAGGTGAATACAGGATTACAAATATAAAATCAAATAGGGGTAACGCAGGAGTAGGTTCAATAATGAGTAAAAAAACAGGAATGTGGATAAGCTGCTATGAACAGCATAGAGAACACATTATGGCGGCCAAGATAGACATGAATCCCATACCCACCACAGCAGTACAAGCTTATGTGCCAACTAGCTCTCCAGATGAGGAGGAGATTGAGGAAATGTATGATGAGGTAAAAGAAATTATTCATTTAGCTAACAGAGCAGAAAATTTAATAGTCATGGGGGACTGGAATTTGGCAGTGGGAAAAGGAAGAGAAGGAAAAGTAGTAAGTGAACATGGACTGGGGGGGGGGGGGAACAAATGAAAGATAAAGCTGCCTGACAGAATTTTGCACAGAGCATAATTTAATCATAGCTAACACTTGGTTTAAGTATCATGAGAGAAGGTTGCATATGTGGAAGAGAGATTGATTATATAATGGTTAGACAAAGATTTAGGAACCAGATTTTAAATTGTAAGACATTTCCAGGGGCAGATGTGGACTCTGACCACAATTTATTGATTATGAACCGCAGATTAAAGATGAAGAAACTGCAAAAAGGCAGGAATTTAAAGAGATGGGACCTGGATAAACTCAAAGAAGAGGTTGTAGAGGGTTTCAGTGGGAGTATTAGGGAATGATTGCTAAGAACAGGGGAAAGGAAAACAATAGAAGAAGAATGGGTAGCTTTGAGAGGTGTCATACTGCAGGCAGCAATGGATGAAGTAGGTAAAAAGACTAGGGCTAGTAGAAATCCTTGAGTAACACAGGAGGTATTGAATTTATTCGATGAGAGGAGAAAATATAAACATGCAATAAATGAAGTGGGTGAAAGGTAATACAAATGTCTAAAAAATGAGACTGATAGGAAGTGCAAAAGAACTAAGCAGGAATGGCTAGAGGCCAAATGTAAGGATGCAGAAGCATATATCATTAGTGGAAAGATAAATACTGGCTACAGGAAAATTAGAGTGACATTTGGAGAAAAGAAAACCACCTGTTTGAATATCAAGAGCTCAGATGCAAAACCAGTCCTAAGCCAAGAAGGGAAAGAAGAAAGGTGGAAGGAATATATACGAGGGTCGGAACTTAAAATAGTGGCAACTATTTATTCACAACTGATACAAAAGAGGTTCAAGTTTTTTTTAACACGAGTGTTGACAGTTCAGTACTCTCTGCAGTTGTTAACATTTTTCTGGATTCAAATCTCCTTTCCACACAACCAAATTTATATAAATTTGGTGTCTGTACATAATATATGGAGGCTAGTGACAAACATCTTCACAAATAAAATAACACGACAAATCAGAAGACAGTGTTATACATGAAACTGTTTCTTTAAAATACTGCTATGATATGATTAGTATGATCAGGCAGCTAAATTGTACTCTTCATGTAACATTAAGATGACACAATGTGAAGCAGTATAACTATGAATTCACTACATGCATTAAATCTATTATGGAATGCAATTACTGCAGTGAAATAATTAACATGTAAATTTATTCACACCAGCATCAAAAGATTGTATGAAAATAACTGACAACTTTGTGTAAGAAAGTTTACCCAGCACCGTTTTTCTCTGACAAGCAGTCCAATATACAACACCAAGAATAACAAAGTTAATCTGCACAAAAAAATGAGTGCATGCTTCAATGAAATCAAACTAAGTCAATCAAGTTCAATAATTTCAATAGTATAACTGTAGCAGAGTAATGATATTCTTCTTATCTATAAAAAAAAACAACAATTTTCCCTATTTTCTCAGGAAGTCAATGAAAAAACTGAAGACTTAAGTCAAGGGAAAACTATGGTTACACGAGTTTCCTTTATTAATCTTGGGTATGCAGCTCTCACAACTGTTTCAATAAGTTTCTTATATTTCATGAAGACCAGCTATGTTACTTATGAAGCAAACTTGGGAAACAGCGTCTAATGTAGCAGCTATTCATCAACCAACGTGATATTAGGTGAGGAACTCTCAAATCTATCCTGTAAGTGTATCTTTTGTGTGACTGAGTATCCTGTTACAAATTATTGCAAATTCATAAATTTTGTAGAGGCTTTGAATGTGGGCCACACGACAGAGTTTTGTTCACGTGTGCAGCAACTATTTTTGCTGTAACTATGAATAAAGCTACCCTTGTGTTTCTGTCTTCTGCCTGCAGTAAGAAGCCTTTTCTTCAGGCCACAACTGTTAAAACAGACTGTTGTGGAAGTGTTGTTCTGTCCAAGTAGCATTATGAAGAAACTACTACTACTACTACTACTACTACTACTACTAGACAGACACCTTTCACTAATGTGGTTTATGTTGCACAGTACAGTTTTTTCACACAGGTACGGGATGTTTAAAAAGTCTCTTCACAGTGCTGTACGATTGTTAGCTGCACATGCCATATGCCGCAGTAAACATACCGAAATGAAAACTCAGTGAAATACAAGTTATTAATTTATTGAATATTCATTTTTACTTACAAATTTTCACATTAAACGTTGAAAGTGTCCCCCTTGTTGTTGAATACACAATTCAATTCATCTAATCATGTTTCCAAACACAAGCTGTAACATTTTTTCTGTAACAGAAGCAGTGAAAGTAGATATTGCCGTTTTCAATTCATCAATGGATTTTGGACAGTTTTTATACACTGTTGCTTTCACTGCACCCCAGAAGAAAAAGTCAGGTGGTGGTAGGTCAGGTGATCGTGGAGGCGAACGTCCCTGTGAAATTATGCAATCGCCAGAAACATCAGCACAACTGTCACTTTGTATGGGAAAAGTTCTAATTTTTTTCTTACAGCTGTCTGGGCCTTTCTGACACTAACATCGATTTCCTGGGCGAGTTTTCTTACCGACTTCTTCAGAATCGTGGACATTTTATCAGAAATATAGAGTAGTATAATACTCACACAATATGCTAGGATGACCACTTCTCAATGCATCTGTCACTGAACCTGTACTTTGAAACTTGTAAATCAAATCTCGCATAGTATCCCAATGTGGGAGTGTTGTCTCTGGGAAAACCGAATTAAATGTTTGAGAAACTGAAACTGTGTATTTACCACCAGCTTTGGACACTTGTTTCACTAAAAACACACGTTCTTCAATGGTTAGCATTTTATCAGTGACAAAAATGAAACAAACAAACAAAGGAACTAAACATAAATGTTCATGTCAACACGTAATGTCACACACCAATGATACTACCCATGCTGTCATACGGCACTGCGAAGAGACTTTTTGAACACAGTGTATTACATAAACAGCTCTCTCATGTTTAACAAAGGAGTTCTTGCTGCTACTTCCTTATGGTATTCTAAAATCTCAAAGGTCATCAAGTAGGTGCTGAAGTAAAAATGATATTTCATTAAAAGATGGTGTAATTTTCCACTTTTTTGTATTAATTTTATTTGTTCACAGTTAGTTTCAGCCTTCTAGGATATTCTCAAGTTATTCTGTAGTTCTGCAATAGAAAATTATGCCCTACATACTGAAATGTGAGTATCTTGAAATTTGTGCTCGTCAGTTCGACAGAGTGACATTTACAAAGTATAAATTCATTACTGTGGTACTCGCTATGAAGAAAATTTATGCTTTTTCACCGAGGGCCTCATGTTTACCAACTGAGGACCACAGTGACACACAGTAATGAAGGAAAGAAATGTAAAAGTTGAACAGGATATGCAATTTACTAACCGCTCTTTTGCTTCTCTTAGGTTTCAGTTGGTATGATCTGGGTGTACATAAAAGAGTGTTCATGAATAAACCTTCTCCAGCTGACTGATACTATTACAGAAGTTGTTTGTTGTTTTGGCTATAGACAGATTCAATCTATTCATTTAAGTTGATAGAAGTGAAAGCACACTGTCAAATTTAGCATCTTAGTGATAGATTAGGACACAATAAATGAACTTTATTTTGGTGATATAAGCATTGTATCTGCTTCACTCAGAGTAAGTAAATGCAAAGTAAAATTCCAATACAAACAGAATTCCAGGAAAGGACTGTTTCCTCAAATTATAATGCTGGACTTCTTTCTTAAATTTTTAATTAACATTTTTTGCACAATTATTAATTTATAGGGAGGAAATGAAATATGTTCTTTATTACATGTCATCCTGAAATGCAATTTTGTACAATCAGTACATCTGAAAATATATGAAGGTTAGTTTTGGAGTATGAAATGGAAGAATTAGCTTTATCAAACTAAAAACTATATGAATTCTTGGTGTTTGTTCTTTTGGACATGCATTCATATAATTGATTTGCCTCAAATGGCAATGGGTCCACAACCTTCAGTGCGTATGCACAATATCATTTGACTTCCATCGGGTACCTAAAATTATCAAGCATGGAGGACATGGACAGGGACTTGAGACAGGAGGCACGAGGTGTAAATGTGGGTTGGCTGGGGAGTGTGCCAATATAGTTTACTTTTCACTACATTACATAGGTGACTGCATGTAACAATTTCCTATTGTCAAGAAAGTGCTCAGAGAGATTTTTTGAGCAGCTTAATTATTAATATATTATTTTCAGACAACAATTTCTTACAAAGCTGTAGGTCAGCACAAATACTCAACTTCATTTTAAATCTTGAACTATCGTCAAGCTTTAAATACATGGTGCCTTGTGACTTAATTACATAAAATAGTGGCTGTGTTACTGAAAATCCATAAAACCGCTGCTATATTTTTTGCAAGGAAAGCCTAACCACAACACAGACTTTTGAGAAAGCAGTAATCCCATTCAACACAAAATAGGGTGTGATGATAAATAATTATTCACTGTCTGTTAATTTCATGAGAAAATAGTCAGCCTATTACTACTATGGACACCTCCTTCCCCTCACAAACACTCTCTCTCTCTCTCTCTCTCTCTCTCTCTCTCTCTCTCTCTCTCTCTCTGCAAGAGAACCTAATAAATCTCCACAGCATTATATACAGACAGTCACTCACATGAAACATTGCACAAACAAACTGTGCACATAAGTTCTATCATAATTGTTCAAATGTGTGTGAAATCTTATGGGACATAACAGCTAAGGTCATCAGTCCCTAAGCCTACACATTACTTAACCTAAATTATCCTAAGGATACACACACACACACACACACACACACACACACACACACACACACCATAATTATTCACAATGAGTGACAAGTAAAGAAATCACACTTTAAATCTATGTACCTTGAATAATTTGATCCCTGTGAGCCACTGGAATCTGTACTTGCTGTGTTCCATGCATTCCACTGTGCTCTTTGTTGTGCAGCAGATGACTGAAGGGAATACCTTGAACTGCTTACCCTGCCTGATGAGATCAGGAATGCTTTTTCATCAATAAATCAAACAAAAATTAAAAGTAGCAAAAGTGTAGATTTAAGCAGAAACAAAATGTTATGACAAAATTACTTTCAAAGTTACTTACTGCTGCATTTCAATTATACTACAAAAGTTAGGAAAATTATACCACAATAGACAGAAAAAACAAATGAAAAATTGTTAAGGCTGTTGGTAATGTAACAGGATTGTTCACTAGATATTACTGTCAACTAATGCACATATTACCACAAAAGAAATAGCTAACAAATTTCATATAAATATCCAACAAACTCACAACTTAACTGTGTATCATGACCGGTTATACTTGCCTATCTCAGTCACCTTCAAGTCTATAAAAAACAAACAAATCCAATTCAGAAACTAGGTGATAATATCAAAAGCAGCCTTTTTCCTCAGTACTATGAATATGATACAAACATTATTCCTTCAAGTTTTATGCAACATCAAAAACAGATGTAAAAGTTCACTTGTCCAGTGCTTAGGCACTGCTGAGATATGACCCTGTTCAACTTACTATTTTTTTCTTCTCGTAATGCGAGATAGAGTGCAACAATTCTTTTTCATAATATGAAGCTGTTATCTATGAGGAAATGAAGCCAGTCATGATCTGTGATTACATTGCAGGTGTGTCATACAACAAGTAAGTTTTTGTAATGCTTTGGCAACCAAGGCTAGACACAATTTGCGCCAGAGTACTGGATTCTAAGGACCACACCAGAGTATATCTCTGGCTGTGATGTTTCCAATGCAAGAGTCACTTATTACTTGAGAACTGGACTAGTTTCCTATGAGAACAATGTACAGGCATCATGTTACCTGTCCCTTGACATGTGCTGCCCTCTGTTGTCAATGTCTAGAATTATTTCAAAAGAAGCAGTAGGAAACGTAAGAGCTGTTGTCACGACTTTCTGAGCCACTGTGCTCTTGTATTCTCTTGAGATTCACTCAGTTTTTACCATTTCCTGTAATTCTACTACAAACATGCAATGTTCATTGAGTAAACAAGACATTTTGGATGCTCAAGAAGAAAATTTTATGATTCTGGATTGGAAGGAGAAATATCCAAGTGGAAACGCACTGAAGATGATTTATATTCAGGTAAGCTGCAGTATGTTGCAATTTGTTGCCACTAATATAGTTGCAACACACACTGTTGCTGTAATCACAATTTAGTTCTCATTTATTTGTCTTCATAGGAAAGGAAATCTCTGATATTGCACCAATAGCAATAAACAATTCTGCACAGCACAATGATTCAGACTTTTCCACACAAAAGCCAATTACAAGTGAAACTGTCCTGGAAGTCACCCACCGTGCACCTCTCTCTCTCTCTCTCTCTCTCTCTCTCTCTCTCTCTCTCTATATATCTATCTTTTTTTTTTTTTTTTTTTTTTTTAAGGAACGATAACTATACTTTCCATCATCATTACTGTAAAATTTGTAATCTTTTACAGAATTAAACCTTGAAGATTTGTCTTTTTAGTGTTTATTGTCCTTTAAGATAAATCGAACACCCATGTGCCAGTAACATTTTAAATAATGGCATCAATGGCTTGTTATGTGGGATTGAAATTTTTTCTAAGTGGCTGGATCTCTAAGTTTTGGATCCTGACATATTCTCTTTTATGTAACTAAACAAACAATCTGAACTAAAAAATCATCAACAAATTGTTTAAATTCATGGACAAGGAAAGGAAGTACAATATGGTTAGACAGATAAGTGGATGATTATCTAATTAAAACAGAATTGCTAACACACTAGATTATCATCATTTTGATGAGCTACTTATTTACAAATACTTCAAAAGTCTCATTGCAGTTTTTAAGATGTTTTCTGGCTCTGCACTGAACAAATACATTTTGTGTTACTACAATTCTACTGACCATGGAAATAAATACAACATAATTCTTATATATTTTTTAACAAAAAATAGTAAAACAACACTTGTTTACCTGGATTCCTTAACATTGAAGACAATGCACTGGTATTGTGACTAACATGGCTAAAAAATCTGTCTTGCATCAATTGCCTGTTCCTCGCTTCCCATTCCCTTCGTAATGTCTGTGCTTCCTGTGCTAGATCTGGTGGCAACACAGACATTTGAGACTCCTCCATATCAGTCAAAATCTGTGGAGGAAATTTTTTTTGTATCTCATTATATTTTGTACGTCAAGTACTATAAATTTAGCACATGATCAAACAAATGTTGGCTTGGTTCCTGCTTTCATGCAGTATGATCGGCCCCAATTGAACAGCTCTGTCAGGAGGGTCAATATGGAGCTAGATGAGCTGCTTCGGGTGGCTACTTTGTCAGGCATAGGTTTGGTTCCTGTTGATGCTATCGGTAGGTGGGACTTCACAAGACATGGTCTGCATCTCACTAGGAAAGGGAAGAGTAAACTGGATGGGAAGATTGCAAAATCTTTAAAAGGGGGGGGGGGGGAGGGGGCACAAACTCATGGGAGTACTTTTTTAGACTAAGATCAGTGTCCAATCATCCTACACTGCTTGAAATTAAGCTTAATGAAAAGTTCAGACAGCAGGTACCAGAGATGTGAAAATATCACAAGATTCACATAAAAGCAATGAAAAATAATGTTAATATATTGCATCAGAATATCAGGGGATTAAAAAACAAAGCAGATGAGCTTCTTGTTTGTTTAGAATATTTAGAAACTGACGGTGGAATAGATGTACTATGCCTGTCTGATCATCATATAGTCACAGGTATGAAAATGGTAAATGTAGGTGGATATAAGCTTTCGGCACATGTAAGCAGAGACACTATGGAGAGAGGAGGAGTTGCCATATATGTTAAAATCTGTCATATTGTGGAAAATTTGGAAACTAAAAAAATTTGTGTAGAGCAACGTATCGAAGGATGTGCATGTGAGCTTAAACTAAATAATGGCACTTATATAATCGAAGCCATGTACAAGTCCCCATTCGTAAATTTTCAACTATTTTTGAAAAGCTTGGACACTCTGTTGTGCTATCTGTCAGACAAAGGAAAGCAAATGATTGTTTCTGGGGATTTCAATGTAAATTTTCTGAAAGAGCCCGATAGGAATCTTGACCTTTAAGTATTACTTGGTTCTTTAAATTTGACATCAATTATTTATTTTCCTACTCAGGTGGTACAGGAAAGCAACACACTCATAGATAATGTTTTCATAGACAAAGATAAATTTAATCAAATAAAAACTTTTCCTGTTAAGAATGGTCTGTCTGATCATGATTCACAGCTAGGTACAGTGTATGATATAGCTCCATACAGCAATGCAAAACAGTCCTCCAAAATAGTGTGTTCAATTAACAATTTAACAATCAAAGATTTTAAGGAAAGCTTGCAACAGTTAGACTCTGATGAGGTGTACAGGGAACATTGATGCTAATTTAAAATTTAACCTATTTCATGATACCTTTGTGAGTATATTTGAAAACAGTTTCCCTAAGAAAACAGTGAAATATAATTGTAAGAAACCATGTAAAAAGCCATGGCTTACTAAAGGGATAAAACTATCTTGTAAACAGAAAAGGGAAATGTATTGTATAGCTAGGAGGAGTAATGATCCCGAAACAGTGAAACATTATAAAAACTACTGCACTGTATTAAGAAAAGTTATTAACAAGTCCAGAAGTTTGAGCATTATGTCCTAGATTAACATATCTGATGATAAAATAATTTGGACTATTGTTAAAAGGGAAACTGGGCAACCAAGAGCACTGGATGACTGTATTTCTATCAAACACAATAAAAAGTATGTTAACAAGAAGTCAGAAGTAGAAAACATTTTTAATAATCATTGTCTTGTAGAGAAAATAGGATCCAGCTATTCATTAGAAAATGCAAGGCAGTATATGGGATTTGATAAAATTGAAATTCAACCCACCTCTCCTATGGAAATTAGGAAAATAATAAATTCACTCAAAATCGAAAGTTCTATAGAATTGATGGCATTTCCAACAGAGTACTAAAAGCTTGTTCCCAACAAATAAGTAAGAGTCTCAGCCACATATGTCTTAGCTCACTGAAACAGGGCATTTTTACAGACAGACTGAAATACGCTATTGTTAAATCAATGCATAAAAAAGGGGATAGGTATGATGCTAACAACTACTGGGCAATCTCGCTTCTGACAACTTTATCCAAAATTCTTGAAAAAGTAATGTATTCAAGAGCAGCATCACGTTTTTTTTTTTTAAAATGAAGTACTAACAAAATGTCAATTTGTTTTTCAGAAAGGCTTTTCAACAGAAAATGCTATATATGCTTTCACTGATCAAATATTAAATGCATTGAATAACCGAACATTGGGACATTTTGTGATTTCTCAAAGGCTTTTGATTGTGTGAATCATGAAATTCTTCTAGACAGGCTTAAGTATTGTAGTATGAGTGGGACAGTGCACAAATGGTTTAATTCATAATTAACTGGAAGAATGCAGAAGGTTGAAATTAACAGTAAAGATAGTCTGCATAGGTATCAAGAATGGTGTCCCATATGGTTCAGTCTTGGGTCCCTCATTGTTCTTAATATATATTAACGACTTGACACTCTGTATTCATGAAGATGCAAAGCTAATTCTTTTTGCTGATGATACAAGTATAGTAATCACACCCAACAAGCAAGAATCAGCTGAGAAAATTGTAAATAATGTCTTTCAGAAAATTATTAGGTGGTTCTCTGCAAATGGACTTTCACTAAACTTTGAGAAAACACAGATTATACAATTCTGTACAGTAAATTGCACAACACTATTGATAAATGTAGACTATGAATGTACGTCTGTTGCTAAGGCAGAATACTGAAAATTTCTGGGTGTGTGCATTGGTAATTGAATTGGATGAAACACATGGATGATCTGATGAAATGGTTAGGTTCTGCTACTTATGGTATTAAGAGTTACTGCAAATTTTGGTGATAAACATATCAGTAAATTAGCCTCCTATGCCTATTTTCATTCACTGCTTTCATATAGCATCATATTTTGGGGCAATTCGTCATTAAGAGAGAAAGTATTCATTGCACAAAAGCGTGTTATCAGAATAATAGCTGGAGCCCACCCAAGATCACCTTGCACACATTCATTTAAGGAACTTGGTATATTCACAGTACTTTCACAATACATATATTCACTTACAAAATTTGTCATTAATAACCCATCCCATTTCAAAAATAACAGTGAAGTGTATAGCGACAACACCGAAGAAAGGATGATCTTCACTATTCTGGATTAAATCTCACTTTGGCACAGAACGTGGTGAATCAGAAATCTTCGGTCATTTGCCAACAGAAATCTTCGGTCATTTGCCAAATAGTATTAAAAGTCTGACAGATAGCCAACCAACATTTAAAAGCAAATTAAAAGAATTTCTGAATGGCAGCTGCTCCTACTCAATAGATGAATTCTTAGATATGAAGTAGTAATTGTAAAAAAATAAAATAATTATTTTGTGCAAAGAAAACTTATGTTAAAGCGACACATTCCGCATCATTACGAAATGTCGTATATATATATATATATACACACACACAAAATTTTGATTGATAAATCCCTGGTTTGTTTCAGATTTTTCTTCTTGTAATATGCTACATGGCACATGTCACACTGCAGCATAATTTTTGCACTATCTTAGCCTCTGAACAAATTTGGTAACATGACCAAACACATACTAAATCTCCAGTGATAAAACTGTCAATGCCCCTCAATGCAAATTCCCAAACGCCCCCCCCCCCCTTCCCTCCACCCAGCTCTCTCTCTCTCTCTCTCTCTCTCTCTCTCTCTCTCTCTCTCTCTGTGTGTGTGTGTGTGTGTGTGTGTGTGTGTGTGTGTGTGTGTGTGTGTGTGTGCGTGTGTGCGTGTGTGCGTGTGTGCGTGTGTGTGTGTGTGCGTGTGTGCGTGTGTGCGCGCGCGCGCGCGCGCGCGCCATGATTCTGCACGGTTTATTTTTTGACATTTAACTAGCAGATAATTAGCATATTTTTTGCAATGTGCTCATCTATCCACTGCTACAATCTGAGACAGCACACAATTTCTTTCATTCTCATGTTGTTGATCAAAGGGCAGAGAAAGTTGAATGTAAGATCACACACAGGCCCACAGACAAGTACGACGACCTACAAATATACATACATACATACATACATACATACATAATCTGAAGCCACCATACAGCGCCCAGCAGAAAGTACCTTGTACCACTAATAGTCATTCTCTTTCCTGTTCCCTTCACAAATGGACCCAAGGGGAAGTGCCTGTTTACACCTCCATATAAGCCCTAACTTCTCTTTATCTTGTTTTCGCAGTACACACACAAAATGTACATTGGCAGTAGTAGAATTATTCTGCAGTCAGCCACAAATGCCAGTTTTCTAAATTTTCTCAGTGATCTTTGACAAAAAGGATGTAGTCTTTCCTCGAGGGATTCTCATTTGAATTCATGAAGGATCTCCATTACACTTGCATGCTCACTGAGCCAACCGGTAAGAAATCTAACAGTGATGGGCTTTTCAATTGGTGTTCTCTATGCAACTTCCCAGATATATGTAGCAAAATGCACTTACTGTATTAAGAACTTCAGTGACTGAATGCATCACATCCAAGTTCATCATATATGCTGAACCTTTTATATCCAGTCACTTGGACAGTACAAGATCCGATACCGTCACTGTCTCATGCCACACATCACTATTCAAAATGTGATAATACAAAAGAGTGATCTTTTTAGCAAACAGAAATCTCTCATTAAACTAGTCAGTATATTTAACAGAAATGAACATGTCAACTTCATATATTACATGAAAAACATGTTGTCCTTCCATTGTAAGAATGTGTTTTTCCAAATATTCTCAGTAGCACTTTAAAAAATTGGATACTATACTTTCAAGATCAGCTTCGGTACATAAAATATTATTTTTTTTATAAAAACTTCTCTTCAGGCTCTGATTTTCATTTAAAAATAATTTTATCACTGATAGTTCCTGATACATGAAAGCTGTTTACCTGTACTAATGAGGAGAACATGGGAAGTGCCATCATCCAGTTTTCGAAGAACTTTGTTCAATGGATGAGGAGTCAAAATAAGGGACCACGTGTCTCAGTTTATCATAGATATCCAACCATTTCTGAAAAAATGACATTCAAAGTTTTCAAGGTACTTTATGTGCCCTTTACCATGCAGTACTCTAAGATAAAATGGTGACTCAGTGGTTAGCATTGCAGCCTCATATTTGTGGCGCGTGTTTGAAACCCGACTATTGTTTTTATGTATTTCATTTTTAAGGCTTTCATTTTTAAGGCTTTCATTTTTAAGGCTTTCATTTATCTACCCACGTCCATAGAAGATTACTACACAAATGTTTCTTGTCAAATTAGAGGATACCCCATCAGTTCTCCTCCTCCTCCTCCACCTGTCAGTTCTCCTCCTCCTCCTCCTCCTCCTCCTCCTCCTCCTGTCAGTTCTCCTCCTCCTCCTCCTCCTCCTCCTCCTGTCAGTTCTCCTCCTCCTCCTCCTCCTCCTCCTCCTGTCAGTTCTCCTCCTCCTCCTCCTCCTCCTCCTCCTCCTCCTCCTCCTCCTGTCAGTTCTCCTCCTCCTCCTCCTCCTCCTGTCAGTTCTCCTCCTCCTCCTCCTCCTCCTCCTGTCAGTTCTCCTCCTCCTCCTCCTCCTCCTCCTGTCAGTTCTCCTCCTCCTCCTCCTCCTCCTCCTGTCAGTTCTCCTCCTCCTCCTCCTCCTCCTGTCAGTTCTCCTCCTCCTCCTCCTCCTGTCAGTTCTCCTCCTCCTCCTCCTCCTCCTGTCAGTTCTCCTCCTCCTCCTCCTCCTCCTCCTGTCAGTTCTCCTCCTCCTCCTCCTCCTCCTCCTGTCAGTTCTCCTCCTCCTCCTCCTCCTCCTCCTGTCAGTTCTCCTCCTCCTCCTCCTCCTCCTGTCAGTTCTCCTCCTCCTCCTCCTCCTCCTGTCAGTTCTCCTCCTCCTCCTCCTCCTGTCAGTTCTCCTCCTCCTCCTCCTCCTCCTGTCAGTTCTCCTCCTCCTCCTCCTCCTCCTGTCAGTTCTCCTCCTCCTCCTCCTCCTCCTGTCAGTTCTCCTCCTCCTCCTCCTCCTCCTCCTCCTGTCAGTTCTCCTCCTCCTCCTCCTCCTCCTCCTGTCAGTTCTCCTCCTCCTCCTGTCAGTTCTCCTCCTCCTCCTGTCAGTTCTCCTCCTCCTCCTGTCAGTTCTCCTCCTCCTCCTGTCAGTTCTCCTCCTCCTCCTGTCAGTTCTCCTCCTCCTCCTGTCAGTTCTCCTCCTCCTCCTGTCAGTTCTCCTCCTAATGTCAGTTCTCCTCCTAATGTCAGTTCTCCTCCTAATGTCAGTTCTCCTCCTAATGTCAGTTCTCCTCCTAATGTCAGTTCTTATATTGTCTCATATGTTTATTCTTCAGGAAGATTGGTGTTTTCTCTTGGACGATATCAATCTTAGAAAATTTCGAGACACGGATATTTTAACCACAGCAAGTATTGTGCGAGGGTGGTTTGCCAGTGACATTCTTCATATGAAACTCACTTTGGAAAGAAACACCATCAATATTGGTGAAAATTGACTGTGTTGGCAGTAATTTCATGGCATACCATGCATAATGCATCACTTTCCTGAAAACTGGCAACTGAATATAAATCGAGATACACTACAGGAATTTCACTGAAAACAGCTTCAAATAATTTTCTCATACTTTTTAAAAAATTCTTTGATCTGACACACAATTAGTAGACGAATAAGGACAACATTATATCAGTATACATAGGTAAATATTAGTGTAGTAATCTTCTACAGACAAGGGTATATAAATAAAAAACAAAAATGAAAGTAATAAATGGGTTTTGAACATAGGTCACCAAATTATGAAACCACAACACTAACGACTGTGCCACCATTTTGCCCGAGGGCATCACACAGTAAAAGGTGCACAAACTGCACGCTATATGGGAAATACCTCAAACTTCGATCATTGTTTTTTCATAAATGCTCGAATATCTGTGGATAAGCTGAGACATGTGTTTGTTTATTTTGACCCCTCTTCCATTGAGCAAAATTTCTGGGAATTAGGTTATAGCTCTTTTTCTCCTCCTAAGCCTCTGACATGTTCTGGTACACACCTTTTGAAGTGTCAAGAAGTTTCAATCAGCACATATTCCACTGCACAGCGAAAAATTAGCACCATTTTATAAATGATCTGTTGACAAGCAACCATCCTTCTTCGTGAGAAAAAACTGCTGCACCTCACTAGCACATTTTTTTCTAATTGATTTGGTGAAATTCTATCTTGTACATTTCTTCTTTCTCAAAATAGAGTATGTCAATTTAGTCTGTCTAACTGAAATTTCTAATTTATAATTGTGAATACAAATTTATTTACAAGTATACAACCCAGTTAAATGACAGCAGTCTTGCATTCAATTATTTGGTGGTGGGTCTTTCAACTGGTGTTCTCTACACAACTTTCCAGAAATGTGAAGCAATGTACACTTACTGTTTGCCTTAGTGATGATGGAAGATTCTGGAAGAACTCTGCAGCATTGACGGGATCATTAGGATTACTTGCAATTGCTGCTTGTCTTTGCTGTTCCAAGTGATGCTGTGCAAGGACTTCTTCTTGTATGGATGGAGGCAATGCTGCCAGGAATTCTGGATTTACCTCAGACACATTTGATGCAATGAGGTCCCTTGTCTGTTGCAGTGTCCTCTGCCGTATTCTTTGTAACCTGAAGATTTTGTACACACACAAAATTTATTAAGAAAATTCCTGTAAGGTCCGATATTTATGAAATACTGGACAAACCAAGTACCTCAACTGCTCAGCAATCACTTCCTCTCGCATGTCATCAGGAAGAGCAGCAAGAAAAGAAGGATCAACACCTTCAAGGAGATCAGATGGATTTCCTCCTGTTGACTGAGTTCCAGAACCAGAACTAGCAGCATTACTGGTACTAGCAGATGCAGCCGATACAGGCTGTGGAGCTCTTGAAGTTCCAGCAACCGGGTGGCTGACAGATGGGGCTGTATGAACAACAGCTGTTGTTGAGGATGTCGATGCTGCTGATGACACATTTGCTTGTGGTGAATCTGATCCATGTGCACCAGATAATCTAAATAAATTAGTTGATTGCACTGATGATGATGATGATGCTGTACTTAATGTTGTACTGGTAGTACTTGTTGGTGCTGATGATGCTGATGTTGCATTGCTACCCGCTGATGATGATGCAGTAGTTGTAGCTGTCGCACTGGTTTCTGGACTATAAAACACAACAAACAAATGTACTTGTTATGGTAAGAGCTAGTATTTTCCCACTAATTTTCGGGCAGAAGCAATTTAAATAACAGTTATACATGTTTAAACAATTGTAACACCCATTCACTGCACTATGTCCAATACCTCTCACAAAATGGAACTTATGTAAAAACCAATAACTTACCACAAAACAATTATCATTTTGCATTTTTACATTGCCTTTCTTTTCATAGTGTAAACAAAATCACACGGATGCTAGTCTTCCCCTAACAGTACAGTGAAGCACAATAATTTATGATAATCTAAACCATTCTCACCTTATAATTGGAAAATACACCAACAAATTTTATAGTAGACACATCATAAGAAAAGGAACAATTCAACAGTTAAGTGAGATGACTAAAAGAATTTATCTGCAGGAGTTCCTTAAATCTTTATAATTATATTCAATTAAAGACAGTTGCGATCTTAATTTACCCATGACGCATGCGTATTCTTGGGCCATGTCCTATGTCAAGCAACAGATGCGAACAACAGTGTGCGACAGCTTCAGACAACATACAACAAACAAAGGTATAGTTGCAGAAGTGTCCTCATGAGCAATGTCCATGTCATTACCCACCCTCTTCTACAACTTGCAACATTTGAATTCAAACGTTTCTGAATCCTGTTGCTGCAGCACAAGCAAAATTGAGAGTGACATCTATGAGTCTTCTTGGTAAGGCACTGGAGCTGTTATGAAATACATATCACTGATTTTAAGAGAACTATACAGAAAAAAAAAGTCTGATTCTTCCACATCTTACAGCTTGACATCAGCTCGTTTTGTATTATCACATAATAGGGGGGAGTGTGTGGCAGATATGACACGCGAGTTGGGACGGAAGTCATTAAAGCAAAGATGTTTTTTGTCGCGGCGAGATCTATTTACGAAATTTCAGTCACCAACTTTATCTTCCGAATACGAAAATATTTTGTTGAGCCCAACCTACATATGTAGGAATGATCATCAAAATAAAATAAGAGAAATCAGAGCTCGAATAGAAAGGTTTAGGTGTTCGTTTTTCCTACACGCTGTTTGGGAGTGGAGTGGTAGAGAGATAGTATGATTGTGGTTCGATGAACCCTCTGCCAAGCACTTAAATGTGAATTGCAGAGTGATCATGTAGATGTAGAAGGACTGAGTTTATATCCGTTAGTCATCATAGTTACTGTGCTGCACAAAATTAAATAAATAACTGCATGAAATTTTTAAATGTTTGCAGAGGTAAAATCACAGTCCATAGGTTTTGTGTATAGTTCATTTTAGGCCATACACTAAAGGGTATGAAATATAGCCAATATATCAAAACTGTATTTACATTTGAGAGCAGAATGATATATCTTCTCTTTCTCAAGATAGTGGTTGTTATATTCACAGATGGGTCACTTGCAGTGTGTCCAAATCCTTTCTTGTGCATCAGGAATCACATGGTCATAAAAATCGTCTTATTTCATAAATGGTTCGGGATAGCAAGACAAGGTTTCTTGGAAATGACAGCACACAAAAAGGATATATTTTGTTGCATGATTAACATTTGAAATGTTTTTGTCAAATGCTTGAGCAGAGGAAAAACAAGACTCCCTATAAATTACATAATGAAACTTTGTCTGAATTTTCATAGCAAAACACAGTGAGAAATGGGCAAATTGGGTATCAAAGCAACCACTATGAGATCTAGTTTTGCAAGAAAATATTTAATTGCTTGAAATTAATCAGGGTAATTAAGGAAAACTTAATTACTGATGTGAGAAAAAAACTGAAATATGTCAAGAATAGCTTCTGTTAGGTATGTAAATGAAATGTCAAAAAGTTCATCTGGTGCATAGAAAGATAAATCGGTGTGATATTTAACTGTCAAAATAAAAGAAGTAAATAAGTCAAATGTAGTGTGAAATGATTTGTCTAAAAGAAATAAAATAGATCAGAGAAACATTTGACATACCTTCGAATGAAGCTAGAAATCACGTACAGAAAATGAGGTGCATCAAATGTTTCTCTAATGTTTTTTTTATTTCTTATCTTTAGATAAATCATTTCACAAAACATTTGCCTTTCTTTTCAAAAATTTTGTATGCTTTACACATGCAGACTATTTAGATTACCTGGAGCACTTGGCCTTAACACTGATTGCTGATGAATTACATTCCCAACAAACAAATATCAATAAAATTTCATGGTTGTTCATCATGTTTTATTAGAATTTTAATATGTGCAATATACTGGGATAGGTGTGTATACACTTGCTCTTTAAGTACTTTGACAAGACCTTAAAATATACTTTGGGATGCAATGTAAACAGTATAGATAAAACTTAGTACACAGAACACGTGACAGGATTGTAGCCAAGTCAATTAATACACTCCTGGAAATGGAAAAAAGAACACATTGACACCGGTGTGTCAGACCCACCATACTTGCTCCGGACACTGCGAGAGGGCTGTACAAGCAATGATCACACGCACGGCACAGCGGACACACCAGGAACCGCGGTGTTGGCCGTCGAATGGCGCTAGCTGTGCAGCATTTGTGCACCGCTGCCGTCAGTGTCAGCCAGTTTGTCATGGCATACGGAGCTCCATCGCAGTCTTTAACACTGGTAGCATGCCGCGACAGCGTGGACGTGAACCGTATGTGCAGTTGACGGACTTTGAGCGAGGGCGTATAGTGGGCATGCGGGAGGCTGGGTGGACGTACCGCCGAATTGCTCAACACGTGGGGCGTGAGGTCTCCACAGTACATCGATGTTGTCGCCAGTGGTCGGCGGAAGGTTCACGTGCCCGTCGACCTGGGACCGGAGCGCAGCGACGCACGGATGCACGCCAAGACCGTAGGATCCTACGCAGTGCCGTAGGGAACCGCACCGCCACTTCCCAGCAAATTAGGGACACTGTTGCCACTGGGGTATCGGCGAGGACCATTCGCAACCGTCTCCATGAAGCTGGGCTACGGTCCCGCACACCGTTAGGCCGTCTTCCGCTCACGCCCCAACATCGTGCAGCCCGCCTCCAGTGGTGTCGCGACAGGCGTGAATGGAGGGACGAATGGAAACGTGTCGTCTTCAGCGATGAGAGTCGCTTCTGCCTTAGTGCCAATGATGGTCGTATACGTGTTTGGCGCCGTGCAGGTGAGCGCCACAATCAGGACTGCATACGACCGAGGCACACAGGGCCAACACCCGACATCATGGTGTGGGGAGCGATCTCCTACACTGGCCGTACACCACTGGTGATCGTCGAGGGGACACTGAATAGTGCACGGTACATCCAAACCGTCATCGAACCCATCGTTCTACCATTCCTAGACCGGCAAGGGAACTTGCTGTTCCAACAGGACAATGCACGTCCGCATGTATCCCGTGCCACCCAACGTGCTCTAGAAGGTGTAAGTCAACTACCCTGGCCAGCAAGATCTCCGGATCTGTCCCCCATTGAGCATGTTTGGGACTGGATGAAGCGTCATCTCACGCGGTCTGCAGGTCCAGCACGAACGCTGGTCCAACTGAGGCGCCAGGTGGAAATGGCATGGCAAGCCATTCCACAGGACTACATCCAGCATCTCTACGATCGTCTCCATGGGAGAATAGCAGCCTGCATTGCTGCGAAAGGTGGATATACACTGTACTAGTGCCGACATTGTGCATGCTCTGTTGCCTGTGTCTATGTGCCTGTGGTTCTGTCAGTGTGATCATGTGATGTATCTGACCCCAGGAATGTGTCAATAATGTTTCCCCTTCCTGGGACAATGAATTCACGGTGTTCTTATTTCAATTTCCAGGAGTGTACTTTGCTGTCCGCACAGCTCATACAAATCTATTTGCTTGGCGCCGGCAGGGCTAAGTCAGATTACTTGGCTTGTTGCTGGCTGTTCTTGAAATTATTGGGAGATTATAAATTGTTAAGTTTTCTAATCTCATCGCTAGTTCTCATAAATTCTCAACCCTGTTCCCCTACTTTCATGAAATTTTGAAGATATACAGAAGTAAATAAATACAAAATTTGTTTGTTTCATATATTTGTGTATTTGAATTTTTTTGGTACTTGGTATTCTCTTTCATATGATATGCAGAAAAACAGTCTCCCAGTTGTAACGCAACTGCAAAAGACTTGCACATTAAGTTTGTTGTTGTTTTTTTGTTTTTGGAACATACATGGCAGTTTCTTTGTTTTCATTTATTCATTTTGGAAATAAGTATTAGTTGGTGTTGCCTTATGTGACTGGAAAGTCTGTCAACTGGATCATGATGAGATGTACGTGATGTAGTGATGAACTCCAAGTTATGGTCTTTTATCCACGAATCAGACACTTTCAATAAAAAATCGTGGAATTGGAGACTCTTGTGTTCTGTATTGAAATATTGCCATGTACAGAATGCATTAAATAATGCACAATTAAAGAGGTACATGCAAATCTTTGACCATTTTTTAGTTTTCCTGAACTGAAATAATGGTCTGCCCAATCCACTCCTTTCATATATTTGTTGTAGTCTAATAAAATTTCAGGTTTTTTTTAATTGTGTAATTGGTTTTCTACATTTTCTTTGCGTGTCAGTCAAAGTGGAATTATGTATTGTAGAGATCATTCATATCATTTTAGTTTTCAAAGCTCTCCATACCTGTGCCAGTACTTCACCTTTCCATTGATGACAAGCTTTAAACACATTGACTTTTGTGCACTTTAATTTTTACAGAAATCCTCTATTTTGCCATATCATTCTACACACTTGAATTTTCTTTTAAAGTAACTTCTCTGAAAGTTCTACACTGTTATAATAATTATCCATGTAGAGGTGTCCATAAGAAGGTGTTAATAGTTCCATCACTGTTTTTGCTAAAGGCTGTCCACTGCTGGAATAGATCTTGAATCAGGAAATGTGTCCCATACTGAAATTACACAGCATCCAAATGAGTATGCCATATTTCGTAATTTTCGATGGATTGTAAACTTTAAAATTTAACCATCCACATCACAGTATCATTTCTTCATCAGTTGAGATAATTTGACTTGAGATAAAGGTTTCTTTAAACTTTTTGGAAAAATAATCAATTAAAAATAGCAATTTGAAAAGCTAGTCAGCATTATCCAGTTTAATGTTGTTGTCAGAAAAATATAAAAATGATAATATTTATCTGAATCGGTTGCAGGACATCATTTTGCAAAATATCGGTATGTCTATCAATGGATTTGTTCAGCAATAATCATCAACCCTTGCTTTGTTTACAATTCCCATAAGGATAGCAAGCCCAAACCATTTTCGAAGTTTGGATCCCATAACGTTGACAAACTTGGCATTTTTTTTTAATCCAGTTTCGTTCTATTGCAATTTTTTCGGTAGTACTTGTTGGTTTCATTGCTAATATATTCACTTAGATCATTCCCAATACATAATTCTACAATATCACTGATGCTTTGTGTATCTTTGTGTAACATGTTTGGACCCGGAGATCCTTCAAATTTATTATTGGTCCTCAGTAAATCAAAGTCTGACCGCCGTGCACTGTCTTCTTCGTCTGATTCATCCGAATCAGTTGGCAACAGTAACGTTCACCCAAGTCTTCTTGGATGTATTTCACTATCTTCCAACGATTCTGCTTCACTTTCATTTTTTGGGTATCCAATGTCTTCTTACCAATTCATCAAGTCGTCCGGAACGTCAGACAAGATGTCCGCCCATTCATCGTTAAGTAATCATATTGTCTCTTTCCTCTGCCATGATGAAAGGGCACAAGCACTTATAAAAACAAGAAACTTGTTGATGTGTGTAACTTATTGTTATCTAAACAAAACAACAACAGAATGCAAAAAATACTGAAGTGCTGTCGCTGACAACTGTGCGATACTATGCTCACGACACCACTGTGATGACGGCGGCCACTGAGCTATACTACACACACGACACCATTGTGGTGTCGCTGGACGGCAGAGTGTTGAAATATAAGTAGTAGCCGGGACCAAACAATGATCCTGATTGCCAGCGTAAGAGGCTACCATCACACCATGGCACGTACTCCGTAGCATCAGTCATTCTTGCATATTTACTGTAAAAAGCCATTCTTCTGCAATTATTGGCTGTTGAAAGTTCAAGATCACGTAAGAAATGTTCGCCATTATTATTTATAGCTGAAATAGGCTAAAGTGTCTCTGCTCATCGATGTATATTCAAAGAATTTGTCTGTTGATCTTCATAGTTGACGATATAAATTATGAAAGCCTTTGTAAATTTCAAGCACTGCATTCCTTTATTGCATTATTTTCCTAAATATAGCTAATTTTGTAGCTCCTCTCTCGAGCAGTGGTATTCTGTGGTTTAGGGACACTATTTTATATAAACAGCTGGTTGGCTTTAGTAGCCTTCTTGTGTTGGGTGATCATTGCTCATATGCAGGACACTCGAGCACATCTCCCAATGCTGCCACTTGTTGCTGAGTGTCAGATATTCAGACATTGCTCTCCATAGGATGCTTCCGATACTTACATAGACTGTGGCCTTATGCACTCAAACAACAAAATACAGACTATGTTATCAAGAAGAGTGAAGATTAGTAAGTATTTTATGTGGCAATGTTTATACAAATATTGTTTCAAAGAAAAAGAGTGGATATATTAACAATGTGGGAAAAAAATAGGCACAACCAGGTCTGCTGTAACATCAGTAGCTACTGCGGCTAAAGAAAAACAGTTTTATTTGCAAATTTCATTAACAATTACTGGAACAGTCAACAGTACTCATCTCAGTAGAGGTAATCAACCATAGTGTATACTACACATTAAGTAATGAAGTTTGTGCCAGTTTGTACAGTCGTTTAGTAGTAATTTAAAAGTTACTGTGAAGCAGAGAGGTCTTTCTCACAATCTCAAAAGCCCTGTTTACATATAAGAAATGAATGTAACTACAAGAAGCATTGGAATTGTGATGTTTTACGTTTTCAGTACACATGGAAATACTTGTAAAATTTAGAATGAAAACATGGAACACAAGCACCAGATACTCACTGAGGAGTTTAATTATTCATGCGCCAATTATGTATTGTATACATCCCACGTTGTTCATGCTCGTGATGTGCCAACCAGCTCTGCATGTATACACTACATGCACTCTGCAGAGAATATTTCTCGTGCCTTGTGTGTGCACAAGCAAAACAATCCTGTCATTGAATTTCAAAGCATCAGTGGAGATGCCTGTCAAATTTAGGTACTCATAGAGAACTGAGCAGAACAGGTATCTGAGAATGGTGAGATCAGCATTTTTCTTAGGGCCACAGAAGATGTCCACCCAGAGGACAAGGTACACACTACAGGGAGTGTCAAGAGGAAACACAGTGGGCACAGACAAGAGGGGCTACTGGATGTCGCTGCATAGGGCTTCCAGTCATATCCCAGCTGGTATACCCAGTTTTCAGTGATTTGTGAACTGTTGATAGTGAAACAGAACTGAGTAAGGTGGATGGGTACGTATCTGACAGTGTGTGACCACACAGCTCTTCAAGAGTTGCTGGCCTCTGATCCTCAGAGGTGGCACAGCAGCTTCCAACAGAAGACTGTCCTACAGAGCTTGTACAGAAGGTTCCAGTTGCCAACTGCACACCACTGTGGTTGACAGGATCTAACAAGCTCAGTACTGATGAAGCTGCTGACCCATAGGCAACACATCCATAATGTAGTTGAGATAAAAACAAAGCTCTATAAAAACACAGAACTACTGTGCAGTCTATGCCCCAGGAGGTGCTGGTGTGAAACCTGAAGGTTTTTAACTTCCTCATGCAATTTGCCTTGAACTGGCATACATGCGGTAACTGCGTTAACTTATTTTCAGATAAAAAGCCTAAAAGTTTGAAAATTTCATTGACTTCAAGTAAATGGCTACCGGGGTAAAGTTCTGGGCGAGGATGCACAGTCCTGAGTCAACAGAAGTGCACGACACTAGTTATCATGTGAGAAAATTGATATCCATGATTCAGAGCTCAATTATGTACTTTCTGTAGGGCTCCCTGAAGTTGGCACTCTGTGGTGCACCATGACGGAGTGCTGTAATACAGACAAAGTGACGTTGACACCGTGGGTCCTACTGCAGTCACAATAGTATTTATTGTGAGGGCAAAGATGGTTATGATCAGAACAGATTCCTGAGAGATGAAAGTTTCCTTTGTTTATTAGTTGCTGATGGTTGAACCTATCCAGACCCTGAATCGTTGGATACAAATGGGTGAACAGCCCCAGAAGCCCTACTTGTGCAGTGTAGACAGGACTCCGATGGCACAAGGTGGTATCATGTGCCCCCTGTAGGTTAAAGAACACACTGATCAGGTGTTGGGGACACGTGCAAGCATTGCTCATTGCTGATTGCTGATTGCAAGGAATTCAGTTGATCTGTGGAGGACCGGAATGTCCATAAGCCACTTTACAACATATGTCCTCTGGCTTCCATGCACCATAAAAGGCGCCAGTTGACCAATCTTTCAAATAATTTGCACAGCCTGTTTGTTAGAGACTCTCACCAATAATAAGCCAACATTTTTGGGCCTTTTCCTAATTTTAGGAAACGTATAATAATTATTATTATTTCCTGCCATTGGGAGGGAACCTCCCCTTCTCACCAAATACAACTGAAACACCTGAGGATGTGTATTATGTTGTAACTGCAAAGGTGTTTAAGCATTTGATTGTGGATTTTGTCAGGTCCAGGGGCTGGCTCTCTATCCACACACTGCTGAAGTGCTTCAGAACTCCAATTCACTAAAAGGAACACTGTATGATTCAAAGCCTTGTGCATGGAAAAATAAGAAGTTTCTATCCACCTGGCATTTCCAGATCAGGAATGTAAGATAGTAGTTACTGCGTGCAGATACTGCAGCCAAACGTACTGAAAAAACATTCAGCAATGACAACAAGATCAGTACTGATGTCACCTTTGGGGTAGATGCCGGGAACTGCAGACAATGAATGGCAGCATATGCTTTGAGTTTAGTCCATACTTGAGACGATGTGATGTGGGTCCTCATAGATGAAAGATAATTTTTCCAACACTTGCACTTTCTCTTCTTTATCAAAAACTGTGCCTTTATCTGAAGTTTCTTGAATGCTATTAAATGTTGAGTACAGAATGAGTGCTGAGATGCTACAGCTACAGACTGTAATGTCTATGGCTGAGAATGTCTCGTGGGCCATAGTGAAATGTGTTGTGGCTCCAGTATTAAGGAAGCAGAATAACCAGTTCTCAAATTAACTGCTCTATTACTTGACCCCTGCTGGAAGTGGTTTGGCTTGTGAACACTGAAGTCCCCCACCTGGAGGAAGGGTGGAGGCAGCTGTTCCACTAGATCCACCAGCTCATAATATGGTATAGATCTGTCTGGGGCTAGACAGATATTACATACCATTACCCTAAGTAACAGGTAGACACAAGCAACTGCTGCTTCTAACAAGATGGTTAGTGACACCTGCTCACAGCAAGGTCAGACTGTATGAGCATGAAGACTCATTCAGACACCCTCCTGGCATAAAAGCAATTTGTGCAGTAGGATCTGTAATCTTCAGTAGTAGAGGATTGGGTTTCTGAGAACAGTGTCTCTTGAAGTGCTGTGACAACTGCAAAGGAAGTAGCCATTAAGTGATTGAGTTTGGCCATGTGGCAATGGTAGCTGTTTTAATTCCATTGAAGAAACATTACACTGAGATCTGAGGGAGCAGAAGAGGGGAAACAACAGTATGAATTACTTTGCTGCAGAGTCCTGCTACACCTGAATTTGTAGTTCTTCATTGGTATATAGGCTTGGCCTAGGAGGAGGAAGAGGAGGAGGAGGAGGAGGAGGAGGAGGAGGAGGGGGGGGGGTGAGGATGGAAGCTAGATCAACCAGAGCAGCAGAACTCCTTTTAATGTTTGATTTATCTTTCTTGTCCTCGTGAGGTTTCAGCATGTGTGAGGATTTTCCTGTCTTTATTTCTGGGGCAGAGGAGGACTTTGATTTTCTGTGACCAACAGCTTGGAACTGTGTCAGCCACTGGGTGGTGGTAGACTCCTAGTCTGTTTCATCCTGAGAGCTGAGGACAAAGAAACTGTGACTATGCCAATGGGTGGTTGCAACCAGAGCAGTGGGTGAGGGAGGTCAAAGGAACTGGGCAAACTGTTCACCTCCAATTCTTTTTGCCTGACTTATCCCATGGCATGTCCAAAGATGGAAACACAATGGTTGGGACTCGGCATTAAAATCTAGCTTTTTACCCACTGAGAGGGCTGTGCTGATACATCTACTGGTATGGGTGATTTGATCAGTTTCACTGTGGATCATCCACCTCGATGACGCTCACTCTGACCCTAGGTTCTCCTCATGGGTGCCACTCCATCACAGCAAAGGCTATCAGGCATAGTAGCCACTCCCCAGAATCCCAGTGCCCCAATATTGGACAGACACCTATCCTCAGCACCTGTGGGGAGGTTGAAAGCTCAGATATCAGCAGCACAATCCCTGCTTTGTCAGAGAGCTACAACCATGAGAATGGAATACCCTGTTTGAAAGTCTTAATGTAGAAGCAGTTAAATACAGGAAGCAAAAGATGACCTACAACTTGCACAGAAACAAGACTGCAGCTGTAAGAAATGGAGGACATGGAATGGAAGCAGTGATTGAGAAGGGAGTGAGACAAGGTTGCAGCTTATTTCAACATTAGCAAATCTGTACACTGACTGAGCAATAAACTGTAGTTACCCTGTAACAATACTAGTCACTTCCTTTCCTGTTCCATTTGCAAATAGAGTGGGGGAAAAAATGACTGCCTATATGCCTCCATATGAGCCTTAATTTCACGTATTTTACCTTCATGGTCCTTACACACAATGAAGGTTGGTGGCAGTAGAATTGTTCAGCAATCAGCTTCAAATGCCGATTCTATAAATTCTCTCAACAGTGTTTCTCGAAAAGAACATTGTGTTCCCACCATGGATTCCCACTTGTGCTCCTGGTAACACTTGCATGTTGTTCGAACATACTGGTAACAAATCTAGCAGCCCACCTTGGAAGGAGTGGAGACTGTCTCTTAAAAAGGTGTTAAGAGCATTTTTATCAGCTTTTTTAAATAGATGTACTTTTTGTTTCTTTTTTATGTTTGTGGGTGTTACAGTATTCAGCCTAGCAGCAACTGCTTTGTTGTCGCTCGCTAATCCCTGTTCATCATGATACTCCCCATTTGTCCAGGATAATTTTTTTAAGAGTTCGAGTATGCCTTTGCAGCCATTTATGCTTTGAGTGGGCTCATGAACTAATTGTTCAAAATAATTTCCTGATAAAGCATTCAGTACAATTTTGGATGGCGTGTTATGCCTGCTGCTGGCTTTAAATGTATAATTTTTCCAGCACTTTGATGGTACATTAAAGTTGCCACCAACTATAACTGTATGAGTGGGGTACCTATTTGAAATGAGACTCTAGTTTTCTTTGAACTGTTCAGCAATTATATCTTCTGAGTCAGGGGTTGCTAAAACAATCCAATTAATAGTTTAATATAATAGAAGGAAACATTCCACGTGGGAAAAATTATATATAAAAACAAAGATGAGGTGACTTACCGAACGAAAGCGCTGGCAGGTCGATAGACACACAAACAAACACAAACATACACACAAAATTCAAGCTTTCGCAACAAACTGTTGCCTCATCAGGAAAGCTTCCCCTCTCCTTCCCTCTTTCCTGATGAGGCAACAGTTTGTTGCGAAAGCTTGAATTTTGTGTGTATGTTTGTGTTTGTTTGTGTGTCTATCGACCTGCCAGCGCTTTCGTTCGGTAAGTCACCTCATCTTTGTTTTTATATACAATTAATAGTTTAGTCTGATTTTCAAGTATAACCTCCACTCGTACTATTTCACAGGAACTATCCAATTCAATTTCACTAGAAGGTAAACTACTTCTGACAGCAATACAGACTCCACCACCAACTGTATTTGATCTATCCTTTCTGAACACTGTTAGGTCATTCGAAAAGATTTCGGCTGAACTTATTTCCAGCTTTAGCCAGATTTCTGTACCTGTAACTATTTGAGTTTCAGTGTTTTCTATTACGGCTTGGAGCTCCAGTTCTTTCCCAACACAGCTATGACAATTTACAACTACAATACCGATCATTTCTACAACTACCTTACTGAGTTTTACCTGCCCCCTTTTAGATGGATGCCCTTTCTGTGGTTCCCTGAGACCCACTAACCTAGAAAACCACCCAGTCCCTTCCACACTGCCCCTGCTACCCGTGTGTAATGGACTCCTGATGGTGCAAGTCAAGGAATCTGCAGCCTACACTGTCACAGAACCGCCTTATCCACCGATTGAGACCCTCCACTAAGCTCTGCACCAAAGGACCACAGTCAGTTCTGTCGATGGTGCTGCATATGGTAAGCTCCACCTTAATCTCACAAGCAAGACTGGCAGTCTTTACTATTTCTGCTAGCTGCCCAAAACTAGAGACAATCTCCTATGATCCAAAGCAACACACATCATTGTTACCGACATGGGCCACCACCTGCAGTTGGCTGCATCCTGTACTCTTCATGGCATCCAGAAGCACCCTTTCCATATCCAGAATGACCCCCCCCCCCTCCCCTCCCAGTATGCATACGGAGTGCACACTGGATTCCTTCCCCTCCTTGGCAGCCATGTTCCCAAGAGGCCCCATTATACGCTTAATGTCGGAGTTCCCAACTATTAGCAAACCCACCTTCTGTGAATGCCCATACCTTGTGGGCCGAGAAGCTTCCTCTGGAACAGGGTGGATGACTGCATCTGGCTCACAGACTTCGTCAGCCACAGATAATGCCCAAAACCTGTTCGTGAAACGAACCAGGGAAGCCCTATGGTCAGCCCCTCAGAGAGTCTTTCACTGTCTGACAGACTTTGGAATCATCTCCCGCTCGACCACGGATGAGAGGTCAACCACAGTGCAGGCAGTATCCGGGGTGGCCACAGCAGTGGACCAATCGGGGGGGCAAGTGGGTTGTGCTCGGGGAACAAGTGGGCTGTGCTCGGGGAACAAGTGGGCTGTGCTCGGGGAACAAGTGGGCTGTGCTCGGGGAACAAGTGGGCTGTGCTCGGGGAACAAGTGGGTCGTGCTCGACGTCCCTCGCATCCCCACATCTGACCCCACACAGTGATGACCCTTGGCAGCAATCTCAAACTGTGTGACAGAAGCCAACACTGCCTGGAGCTGTGAGCAAAGGGTCACCAACTCAGCTTGCATCTGTACACAGAAAGCACAAATCCTATCCCTTTCTGAAGTCGCTCCTGTTTGAAACTCGTAAAAATATGTAATAAATGAATGGTGTATTCGCCTTATTAGCAGCAGAACACGAGCGGCTCTGTTACCGATGGTCTAACCAACACTGAGCTGTTCTATGCAAAACAAACAAAAGCCCGTACAATACAAGGGTCAATAGCAACGGCGGTACTGTACACTACACTGTTTTTAAAATAAAAGGTTGTTCCTAGTAACCACACAAATGCACAAGAAATTACAAAAACATGCTAGTAACTGCACAGGTGACAGAAAATAAGTCGCTCCTGTTTGAAGCTTGTAAAAATATGCAATAAACAAACGGTGTACTTGCCTTTTTTAGCAGCAGGAAACTCACGGTGCACTCTCACTGATGGTCTAACAAACATCAACCAAAGTAAAAGAAGAGTAATGGCTTCTAGTAAAATTAAGACAGGTGATGCTGAGGGAATATAGTAAGAAATCACACACTAGAAGTTGTACACTAATTTTGTTATTTGGACAGTGAGATAACTGCCAATGGCTGGGGTAGAAAGGCTATAAAATGCAGACTGGCAATAGGAGGAAAACATGGACAATAAACAGAACCAGAAATTACCATTATAGGGAATAGCAGATCTAGGAAGTAGTTTATGGCATTACTCTTGCTGATGATCAAATTGTTGATTGCTGATGATCAAATTGTTGATTGCTGATGGTGAGAACACACTCCGAACAGCTGCTCTTATTTTATCCGCAACAGCTAAGTTGTATACTCTGCTAGGATCTTCAAATAAGACACAAATTATGGCTTTCAGGGGACAGAAGCCAATTCCAAACAAAAATAATAATAAATGATCAGAAAATAAAGTAAAATCTTTCAATCTTACAAAATAATATTCATTCATGACAGAAATGAACATACAAAACAAAGTAGAAAGATTTAATTACTTTCAAGAAACAATCTGTAGAACCCTCAGAAGTAAAGCAAGAAAGAAATTTTACTAATCTACAAAATGGTGTTAGTACCAATGGAATATAACAAAAAGAAACGAACAAAGAATACAGATATAGGACATGCAATTCTGAAGAATAGTAGCTGGGTACACACTATCTGACAAATATGAATGCTGACATCAGGGAAGTGCTGAGAGTGAAAAAGCTTAAACAAGCAGATTAAGGACTACAGGAACAACTGCAAGGACCATGTCACAGGAATGTAAGATAGCAAAATTATGGAATTCATGATGAATTATTACTCAATGGGCAGAATATCTTTAGGAAGCACAAGGAAAAGGTGGAAACAGTAATGATGTCATCCAGATGGGAGTAACAGGTGAATACCTAACACATGCAGGAGGAGGAGGAGAGGAGGAGGAGGAGGAGGAGGAGAATAGATGGCAAATGAAGAGGAACTTGGGAGAAAGGAACTGTTTGGCACAACCTGACTAAAAGAAGCAATGATTGTAAGACATATCCTAAGGTTTCAAGGATTAGTCAATTTGGTAATGGAGGGAAGTATTGGCAGTAAAAATTTTAGAGGGAAACCGAAGTTTGACCATAGTAAGCTGGTTAAATAAGTGTAGGTTGCAGTAACTATACACAGATGGAGGGTCTTTTACAGAATTGGCTAACATGGAGAACTGCATCAAACCAGTCTCTGGAATTAAGACCATAGCAACAACAACAACAACAACAACATGAAGTTTGTTCTCCCCCTCCCTCCTCCCCCAAAAAACTATACATGCATGTACTCAAGACATAAGAATAATTACAAAACCTCAATGACACATGTATTACAAAAATGACTTAAAACTTGAGAAACACTTACATAATTGAGTCAGATGTGTTCCCTAAACCAATTAAGTACACACTCCTGTATCAACATGTTAAATAAACAGCAAAAGTTTAAAACATGTGCAGCTATTTTCATTTTACAGTTAACAGTAAAGTATTTGTACCTGTGCACTGTGGTCAGTCCGTCTTGAGGGTACCAGGGTCGATTCCTTTGAGATTCATCTGAAGAGGACTGTGACTCAATATCACTTCGCAGATAAACCCGCCTTCCACTCTGTGCTCGTCTTCGCAGTGGTAACATGCCCCTAGACGACTGGGGATCTCCATCATCTGCTACATTACTCTCGTAATCAGAGTCCGCATTAGGTGCTAAGAAGTTGTTAGAATCTAAGTTCCCAGAAGGTGAGCGTCTAAACCGAGAGCTTAATGTAGTATGTGTTACACTAAGCCCAGGGACTGTCACTTCTTCACGAGACAAAGAAAGTGTATTGGAGGCAGATGAATCAGAATTAGTGTTTAGTGTGAGTGCTGGCACACTTGTATCAGGTTGACCTGTAGTATGTTGTTGGGCAGCTCTATTTTGCTGTTGTCCATCTATCTCCATAACTTCATGAGTGCCCCTTGCTTCATTTCTTGCAGTATTAGTTAAAGTGACACTACTGCATTGATCAGAGGCAGAAGAATTCTGTTCTCTTGTAGGTGTGGAGGTAGAAGTCTGGGAACTTGGCTGTGCACTATCTTCTGACACTGTCGCTGATTGTGAGGAACTTTCTCCCACACTGCCTGAATTTCGAAACAGTTGATCATGTTGAGCAAAACTCTGATCTGATGATTGATGTTGGTATGCACCAGATACTCCAAGATTCGAATTTTGTATAATAACAGAATGCAATGGTGCTATTAACTCTGCTCCCAATGCTTGTATGGTAGATGATGAGTTACTTTCTGTTGTGGAATTCTGCACTCCATCTATCTGTTCTGAAAAATTAGACTGGCTTCCATCTACTGACAATGATGGCTGCAGAGCTGACTCTACAATGGAATCAGCCAGATTTTCTGCAGCTGAATTTTGTGTAAATAATGGACGACGCGCTATTGTTCTTATATTTGGTCTGGTTCCTGCAGTAGCTCCCGTTTCACCTGTAATAAGAATTACAATCAAGTTATTTTCACAAACACACAATACAGCAGAAAACGAGGGGGGGTGCGGTTAGCAAATGAGAGGGGGGGTGGGGATAGGGGTAGGGGTAGGCAAAGAGAGGGAGGGAGGGGGGGGAGTTATTAGGAAGGGGGGGAATAATTAGGGAGGGGGGGAGTTATTAGGGAGGGGGGGGAGTTATTAGGGAGGGGGGGAGTTATTAGGGAGGAGATACAGATAGAGAGAGAGAGAGAGAGAGAGAGAGAGAGAGAGAGAGAGAGAGAGAGAGAGACTTAGCAGTCTGGCAGAAATGCTGGGACACGTGCATCACTTCTAATGATGGGGAGGATCATTCAGTACTGAATAGCCCTCACACACAAAATCAACGATGTTTCAACATTTATTTCAATGTATTTCCAGTTCTGTTGAAGTCATTCATTCCTCAACATATCACGAAATTCTTCTCTTAGACCCCATCACTGACCCAAGAAATAAATCTTTGTTGTCTTACTTCCTTGGAAGTACAGTCTCATCGAAGGCAACAACATCCTCCTAAAGGCACTTACCAACATTATCGCTCACCTCTAAATAATTTTAAAGTCATCATTTCAATAACGCATGTGATAAAAGTTCCGCAAAATATGGTCTCTAATATTACCACTTTGAAATGCTGGAGAATTCACACTTAATTCAGTTCTAATAACTATGTTTTGATAAGTTCCTGCCATTCCCAATGCCACTAATGAACTATTTTTGCACCATCAGAATTATAAATTTCCTTGCACTTAATTAAACAAAGGTCAAGAAAAGAAACAAACAAAGCAGTATACAATATGACTATTATAACTATCCACCCTTCATGGGCAATGCTGGGAACAAAAGCACAAGATCACTAGGGCGTATGAGCTGCAGCAGGGGGGAAGGAGTGGTGAAGTGGGGCAGGACCAAGTCCCATCTCCTCCTTGCAGGACAAGCAGCACACTGGAATCAACAGTGAATTCAAAATGCCTAAGACAATGCCATGGTGCATTCCATTGTTTCCTATCTAAGCCTGGCAACGGATTGAAGCAATTCATGCTGACCCTTAAGTCAACCAATTTCCAAATATTTCTCTATTCCCAGAGAAGTGTCAAGATTTAGTGTGCATATAGTAACTGACATAAGATGCTGTTGGTGTGGGCATCTGCTCACTAGCAGTGCTTACAAACATTATGCAGTTAACTTTCTCGCATCCTGGACTCTACAGCTCAGAATCAATAGAAGTCTCTGGAAGTTTGAACAATTTGTGCCATTACTTCTGAACCATGGCACCTATTATGAAAAAATCTTAACTACATGGTCAATGTTAGCATATTAATTTGAGAAAAAATGCAATAGCTATAATTTACGGTGAGATGATGTCAAGTGGTATGTGGTGTACAGCTTACAAGGTATTGGTTACATTGGGACTTCATAGCACAGCTAAAATATAACAGCATATTTCACTCTGTATGATGTAATACAGAATCTTATTTCATGTTGCCATTGAGTATCTACATACAACAAACGTCATACTCATGTTTATGGAATACAATTCAATAGAATACAGTTCTTTCATTGAAAAAATGACAGACAAGTGTTTACCATTCCATCGACATTGAGGTCGTTAGAGGTGGAGCTGAAGCTCTGATTATGGAATGATGGGGAAGGAAATCATCCATGCCCTTTTCAAAAGGGACCACACCACCCTGGCAATTGCCTGGAGTGATTTAGGGGAATCGCAGAAAACCTAAATCTAGATGGTCGGACAGGGATTTTAAGCATTTTTCTCCAGAATGAGAGTTCAGTGTGCTAAACAACATGCCACCTCACTTTATCTCTCATCAGATCCGTCATGTCATGTAATCAGTCACCACCACTATCTGTGAACTTCTACCCCATATTTCACATATTTTCTTAGATATATGTCTTGTGTGCAAAGTTTGGCATATTTCTCCAAGACTTCTAATCACTTTTGTTCGTGTGCATAATTTTTTCTGTAGACATAAAAACTCTTTGATGTATTTATGAACTGGAAAATCAGAGAAAAATTGACCAGAAGAAACTGATACAAACACTAACTCTAGAGTTTTCATAAAAAAAAAAAAACATATGAACTACCAAGTGTTCATGAAATGTAAACTTACGTAAGAGCAAGGGTTTCGTATTAAAAGCCAGTACAATTAATAAAATTACTTATTGATGTTTTATGAAGTACATGCTTAAAATGTAAATGTAATATTCCACATTGGAAAATCCAGGATAGAATAATGAAAATATTATGAAAAGGATAGTTGCTACTCACACTCACTATATAGCAGAGATGCTGAGTTGGAGATAACATGCCTTCATCAGAATAATTGCGCACGCGTACACGCACACGCACACACTTGGCAGCCAGAGACTGTCGTCGTCATCATCAGTGTGTGTGTGTGTGTGTGTGTGTGTGTGTGTGTGTGTGTAATTCTGTTGAAGGCCTGTTTGGCCGAGCTTTGTCTGACAGTTTTTTTATTGTGACTATCTATGGTTCAGCACCCCCGCTATGTGGTGAGTACCAACTATCCTTTTCATAATACTGTCTTAGTATCCCACATTTACACTTTCCCATAATTTACATAATTTTTTAAAGTTCACTGAAAAGTTGGGGGGGGGGCAGTGTTCATAAAATATATCCCCACCTGAAGCATTAGTTCTCTTCATGTTTTTCTTTCTTGTTGTTGCTTCCTCTTGTTTTTTCTTCATCATCTCCTTGCGTTGAGCAAGATCCTCTGCTTTGTACTTACTGAGTTCTGTTATCACATCATGGCAAGTCCCTATAACATAAAAAAAATCAAAAATTTATAGTGAGCAGTTTACATCAAGTTTATCTACAATGCTGATGAGCACTGACAAGTGGTAAACGCAAACAGACTAAAATAAGAACAGCAGTGACAAAACCAAAGGATCTATCAATTACAAGTAAATATAAGACACAGTAGATTACTGAAGTTGCTTGTAAATTAGGTGTCAATGGTAGAAGTAGTGTGTGTGTGTGTGTGTGTGTGTGTGTGTGTGTGTGTGTGTGTGTGTGTGTGTGTGTGTGTGTGGGGGGGGGGGGGGGGGGGGGTGCGTGCGCAGGGGGTGGGAAACCACGGAGGGTGCGGAGCCCATAAAATATCATTAGGCCAGTTTCACAGTATTCAACTCCTCATTGATTTCGTCAGTTACTAAATAATGAAAATCAAAAATCAAGCCTTCACAACTTATTCCAGATTTGTAGATGTTAAGAAAAACACCAGTAAATAAAATGATGTAGTTTCTAATGAGTAATGTCTGTTAGGTGTTTGCACATACAGTTCTTCCACTGTCCAGTCACTATTATAAATGTTGTAAGTCGCCTGAACTATGGTGTACAGCACATGGGACATTAGACAAGTTTTAAACTTTTCTGCTCATTCACCTCCACCAACTGCTGGCAGCCACTGAGATTTTTCCTAATGTCTTGATGTGAGTATTACTGGGCAGTAAATACTGCTTTGCTCAAGGCTACCCTGTGGCCATCAATGGCAATACATCTGAACTGATTATTGTCTGCAACAACCATTTGTAATGTTTCCAAATGCTGAAAATGTCTTCACATCCACTTCCTTCCCCCCTCTAACTTCTTGAGGGAAAATTTTACCATGCAGAGCCATGAGACATAACTTCAGCTACTTGAAACATTAAAAAACACAGTAGTAGGTAGGGCTAAATGAATACATACAAAAGACCATGGAAAGCCCATTGATAGGGCTGTCCAAGTATTGCCAGAGTCCTTTAATATGGCAAAAAATATTCATTTATTCTTGTACAGTGCCATGTGCGCATTTGCATTGATAATTTTGACATGAGGAAAAAAAAACACAATTTGTACACATTGGACAGTTTGTACTGCCACCATCAGCAGGAGCAGATTGACAGTGGATATGTACCTCCTGAATCTGTACTGAGAGCAGCTAAGAGGCTGCCTGATCTCCAGTGTCAGCCCAAGCAATGGACAACCATTCACTCCAATGTCTTTTCTACACAGCACACTATGAAAGGTGACAATTTTCCAAATGTACCTTTCTCTCTCTCAAGATTAAAAAGAGATTGTGGAGCTTTATCTTCTCAGAACTTGCTCTGTTTACCTGCAACCTACTTCAACTGCTGGTAGCATATTTAACACTGCACGAGGAGACTTCTCAAAGTAAGTTACACATTATTATGGCAGGCTGAGTAACTTTTATTGAATACTAGACTACACTTCAAAGTTAAATTGATATATGACACTATTTTTCAACATAGTCATCAAGTCTCTGTAAACAACAGTCAACTTTCTACCAATAGTTCGTTTCACTGATGATGGAAATCCTCTCCTTGGTCACAAAGCCATTAGAGAACCACTGTGTTTACATCCTTATTGTTGGGAAATCTGCATTGCTTTGAATCATTTTCTCAATTGTTGGATAAATCTGTCAGTGGTTGATGCCTGAAATTGTTGGTTCTATTTCACTATGTTATACACAACATTGCATTTGATTCATATGCCATCATACACTCAAAGAGAATCTTGTGACAGTTCTGGCCCTGGACCCATAATATTCCATTCCAAGATTCACTCTATAGTTTTTTGAGGTTGCAGTAGCTGAGGTATGACATGAGAGATTGGGGTGATAGGCAGACAACAGATGGTACAGTAACTACCAATTCCATGAGAAAATGCATCATTTTAGTAGGAGAATGATCTAATTAGTTGGTAACTCAGAAGTCAGCAAACCAAACTTTTAAGATATATTTATTAATACTTGATATACTATAAATCTGATTAAATGTTAATAATGCTGAGTACATTCTCAATAATAAGCTTTAATCCTTCTATTTCAGATCTCATTTTTGTAAAAATATTTATTAACATTAGTACAATGATATTCAGATGAAGCACTTCATGCATCTTTGGCTCCCACCAAAATCTGCTATGAAGCAAAGTCATTCAGGCCATCTAATCAGTTGAGAATGGGGATTTGAAGGTTATGATTTGTTTTACAGGTGGCACAATTAAGATCTTTGAAGCTTGTATAAATTGTATTCAAATATCCCAACTGTGTGCGAAGCAGAGAAGAACACAGCAAAAGTGCTCATCATTTTTGTAAACATATTTTCTACAAGCTATGTAACACAATGTTGTAATTGGTACCAACGTGAACTGTGAAATGTGTGACTTTGTAGGTTCATATATGCAAAATGTTTTATCAGCAGTTTATAGCATTATCTGCTTCATGTGTTGTGAATAAAAGAAAAACTATTGGTCTGTCAAATCTGGAACTTACCAGATGATTTAGTAAAACAGTGTCCATACCACCTTACCAGTTATTTTATAGCCACACCGCAAGAACAATGAACTTTCAACCTGAGCACCACATCTGCACAGAGACCAGGACATCTACAGAAGATCTGAGGTTAGTGGAGTATTAAAAAAAATCTGTGTTTTACCTTGAAGCAGCAGAACACAACTGGGTCCCTGATATGTCCTGCATTTTCAGTAGGAATAGAAATGGTTGCATGTCATTTGCAGTAAGACAGTGGATGAAAACCGAAGGAGAAATTAACGTGGAGAATGAGTGTTTATTTCAAAAAAGACTAAAATCATCACACTCAACGGTTAGCTCACATAACACACCTTGATGGGAATTCCACACTACTAATTTCAATATCATGTAATTATCAGTCTGTATCTCTTCTTGGTCGTAATCCACCCTTTTTCTTTCGGTAAAAGCATAATCTGTGTGCAATTTTTTATACTTTTTGCCCACAAGGATTGCACTCTCCCATATACTTAAACTATGGAGTAAATTTCTAGTTGCAGCACTATTTCACTCCCACACTGGGATGTGTCTTAACTGTGCTCCAGCAGAACTCTGTCTGCATGAAACACACAGCCTGTTCTGGCAATACCCCACTCTTGTTGCAAAATGGCCTTAACATAGGATGACATGCATAGCTTACTTTTTAATTCCCCTCATTGGCCACAAGGAAATCTAATGATCAGCTAGAGATGTATAGGGAATGTGGACAGAGCCCTACATATTTTCTACTAACAACTGTTCTACCCCCCCCCCCCCCCCCAACAGTCATACAGCTCACGAGCATGTAACACTTATTGAGGTTTATTTACTCCATCCTTTATTACTTATGTTCGTGATACCTTTGCACTGAACATGGTAAAGCCAGTATATCCAAACATAGTTTTACCGCAACAAGGTACAGAACTCACTGAACCATGTCCAGATCTTACTGTTATAAAGGACTGACAACACTCATGAAACCCTCACTCATGGACCCACGGTTCACCCATCTTTTTCCTGGGCTAGACTGGTCAAGATGTGCTTGCCATGAGACAACCTCTGAGGCAAATTGGGATTATCAAAAGTCACATATACAGTGAGCATATCCAACCCCCATTTGGCCCCATCGATTTGCTAAAGATTAGGCAAACTGAACTATAGGATAATCTCAATATTATCTGGTCTTTTAAATGTAATTGTAACTGTCAGCCATTTAAAAAAGGATAAAGTTTTTGAAGAAAATGAATACCATTATTTACCCAATTGTAAGACAAGGTTTTTTCTCAAATTTGTCACTCAAAAAATACACGGCCATCTTCCATTCACACATTAAACTACCCAATGCAGACGTCTCCGTTTTTACATTGGTGTAAATTATTAGATAAAGGTTTTAGATACCGAAGTAGCACTTCTTACCAGTTTAGCACAACAAACCACATTGAAAATGATTTTTTTTTAAAGAGAATTTAATTGCACTTTATCTCTGAAACTGCATACTTTTGCAATACGTATGTATCAGAAAAAAAACCTTCAAGCACAGCATATGTTATCTTTGTAAGCAATGGAAAAAAAGAGGGTGGTTCCCTGATTTGATTCTGTTAGGCAATTATAAATGGGACTTGCCAATTGATCATATCATAGAATGTTATGCATCAACACCAGTAAATTAACAATGGCTAACACTTTGGACACCAAGCAATAGTACAGCGCAGACCGCAACTCTTAGTTAAAAAGACTCTGCCTGTGTATAGGAAAGGCTGCGATTTTTTTAATGCTTTAGCATTCTATCCTTGAAAACTGGATTCAGTTCATGTGAGAACAATGCATGTAAACCTTGTGATGTGCCCTCGGATCAGTACATTGTGTACCATGATTTGTCACCCCACACAATGGTTTTCCACTGTTCAATCATCCAATGTTTACGCTCCTTACACCAAGCGATATGTTGTTTGGCATTTGCCAGCATGATGTGTGGCTTATGAGCAGCCACTTGACCATGAAATCCAAGATTTCTCACCTCTTGCCTAACTGTCCTACTACTTGCTGTGGATCCTGATGCAGTTTGGAATTCCTGTGTGATGGTCTGGATAGATGTCTCCCTATTACATATTACGACCCTCTTCAACTGTCGGCCGTCTGTCAGTCAACAGACGAGGTCGGCCTGTATGCTTTTGTGCTGTCCGTGTCCCTTCACGATTCCACTTACTATCACATCGGTAACAGTTGACCTAGGGATGTTTAGAAGCATGGAAATCTCGCATACAGACGTATGACACAGTGACACCCAGTCACTTGACTACGTTCGAAGTCTGCGAGTTCCACGAGGCACCCCATTCTGCTCTTTCATGATGTCTAATGACTACTGAAGTCACTGATATGAAGAACCTGGCAGTAGGTGGCAGCACAATGTACCTAATATGAAAAAACATATGGTTTTTTATGTATCTGGATACTTTTGATCACATAGTGTATCTAGTTCCTCGAACAGTGTTCTTCATGATGTTCCCAAGTTCAAATAACAAGTAACTATTATTACAGGCTTTTGGAATTGGGAAACTTTTAATAAGCTAATGAGTTACCCCAAAAACGATCCTGTATGACATTATAGAATGGAAGTAAGTGATATTTGAAAAAAAAAAATTATTTCCATATGCATGACATCATTTGCATTGCAGATAAAGTTTGCTTCGCGTGTTTCAGAAGATCTATGGTTCGCTCCACCCAGCTGAATTTATCATGAAGTTGTAATCCTAAGATTTTTATCACTGTCAGCTGCTTCTGTCTTCTTGTAGCGACTTTTTATACAGTGAGGTGGGGGTGGGGACGGGGGGGTGGGGGTGGGGGGGGGGGGGTGGAGGAGGCTTTTCAAGTTCTAAACTGCATGTAGTGTCTCTTTCCAAAGATTAGTGACAAATAATTGCCTTGGGAGCCTCTATTGATGCTCATGAATATTTAATTATCAAATATTTCTAAAACTATATTTGATTCATTATCTAATGCAATGATTGTATCACATTCTAGTTCTAAACTGCATGTAGTGTCTCTTTCCAAAGATTAGTGACAAATAATTGCCTTGGGAGCCTCTATTGATGCTCATGAATATTTAATTATCAAATATTTCTAAAACTATATTTGATTCATTATCTAATGCAATGATTGTATCACATTCAAATAAAACAAATTTGGCATCTGATAACATTAATGATGAAAGGTCATTAATAGACACACGTAAAGGTAAGGACCTTGAAAATGGAACCTTTTGGGATATTACATGTAATTAATTCCGAGTTGGATGATGCCCGATAGATAAATATAGGACTTTTCTCTATCGATATTGATTGTTTCCAGTGTGAGATATACGACTGAAACCATTTTGTGGCATTCACCTTCACCAGGCCCAGTTTGAGAACATTTAATCTTGCTTACTTTACAATATTCTCATTATAATTTCATATACCCCACTTCTGTATACCCCCCTTCTTTTGTAAGTATTATATAGTTTTAGTTTTACCTTCATCATTACCACTGATTATGTAAAATTTCACCTGTAGTTTGTTTATGATTTTTATTGCTATTTATTTTAATTGTTTCTCACTTTATTTATTCCTTAGTCTTTGCATTTCTGCTCTGCTCCCAGCAAAGCTTCCTTCTGCTTTCTTAGACCACAGTTTACCTGGCAATCCACTTATTTTGGTGTTTATGTGAAGCTGCCACACTGGCTATTCACGTGTCATATTACATATTTGTGATCGTCTCCCTATCTCTGCACCACTTCCCACTTTAGTTTGGTGAGTGTTTACTTTCATTTTAATATTATTCCATAGCTCACACACATTTTATATTGATTCTGAGCTCAATTAAAGAAAATATACAGGGTGTTACAAAAAGGTATGGCCAAACTTTCAGGAAACATTCCTCACACACAAAGAAAGAAAATATGTTGTGTGGACATGTGTCCAGAAACGCTTACTTTCCATGTTAGAGCTCATTTTGTGGTCGTGCGGTTCTAAGCGCTACAGTCTGGAACTGAGCGACCGCTATGGTCGCAGGTTCGAATCCTGCCTCGGGCATGGATGTGTGTGATGTTCTTAGGTTAGTGAGGTTTAATTAGTTCTAAGTTCTAGGCGACTGATGATCTCAGAAGTTAAGTCGCATAGTGCTCAGCGCCATTTTTTGAGCTCATTTTATTACTTCTCTTCAAATCACATTAATCATGGAATGGAAACACACAGCAACAGAACGTACCAGCGTGACTTCAAACACTTTGTTACAGGAAATGTTCAAAATGACCTCCGTTACCGAGGATACATGCATCCACCCTCCATCGCATGGAATCCCTGATGCGCTGATGCAGCCCTGGACTATGGCGTATTGTATCACAGCCGTCCACAATACGAGCACGAAGAGTCTCTACATTTGGTACCGGGGTTGCGTAGACAAGAGCTTTCAAATGCCGCCATAAATGAAAGTCAAGAGGGTTGAGGTCAGGAGAGCGTGGAGGCCATGGAATTGGTCCGCCTCTACCAATCCATCGGTCACTGAATCTGTTGTTGAGAAGCGTACGAACGCTTTGACTGAAATGTGCAGGAGCTCCATCGTGCATGAACCACATGGCGTGTCGTACTTGTAAATGCACATTTTCTAGCAGAACAGGTAGAGTATCCCGTATGAAATCATGATAACGTGCTCCATTGAGTGTAGGTGGAAGAACATGGGGCCAATCAAGACATCACCAACAATGCCTGCCCAAACGTTCACAGAAAATCTGTGTTGATGACATGATTGCACAATTGCGTGCGGATTCTTGTCACCCCACACATGTTGACTGTGAAAATTTACAATTTGATCACGTTGGAATGAAGCCTCATCTGTAAAGAGAACATTTGCACTGAAATGAGGATTGACACATTGTTGGATGAACCATTCACAGAATTGTACCCGTAGAGGCCAATCAGATGCCGATAGTGCCTGCACACGCTGTACACGGTACGGAAACAACTGGTTCTCCCGTAGCACTCTCCATACAGTGACATGGTCAATGTTACCTTGTACAGCAGCAACTTCTCTGTCGCTGACATTAGGGTTATCGTCGTTCTAGGTCTTCCCCAGTCGCGAGTCATAGGCTGGAATGTTCCGTGCTCCCTAAGACGCCGATCAATTGCTACGAACGTCTTCCTGTCGGGACACCTTCATTCTGGAAATCTGTCTCAATACAAATGCACCGCATCACTGCTATTGCCCCGTGCTAATCCATAAATCAAATGGGCATCTGCCAACTCCGCATTTTTAAACATTGCACTGACTGCAAAACCACATTCGTGATGAACACTAACCTGTTGATGCTACGTACTGATGTGCTTGATGCTAGTACTGTAGAGCAATGAGTCACATGTCAACACAAGCACCGAAGTTAACATTACCTTCCTCAGTGAATCGAGGAAGTACAGTACATACTAATGAAACTAAAATGAGCTCTAACATGGAAATTAGACGTTTCCGGACACATGTCCACATAACATCTTTTCTTTATTTGTGTGTGAGGAATGTTTCCTGAAAGTTTGGCCGTACCTTTTTGCAACACCCTGTATATATACACATGTTTAACATTTTTAATGTAATTTTTAGGTAATCCTCCTGGTCCAAACTGGATGTTGTGCATCTCACTTTAACCTTATAGTATTGAGGCTTCCCATTATCTGATTTGGCGTTTGGTGTTTTAGAGTCAATATAATAATTTTTATACTTCACCATTAGATTAATCTCTGTGAATGTCGGCGTCTGATAGATTCATGTACTGTCATGTAGCAATTTTTTTTTATTACTTGCAGATAATCTGAAGACACTCAAAATGCGTTATTAGCAATACTGCCTTTTGCAACAAAGGCTTTTTTCTTTTTTAAGTTATAAAATGCTTGTAAAAAATTTTGCTACACTACACACACCTGTTTACAATCCACCATTTACTCTCGATGCTAGCTGCTCCTCTTCATCTTTGGCTCTAAAGACTTCAGTCACAGCTGAGTCATGAAATAAATTCAATGACAACAAGTAAAAATGTGTCAGACTGAGACTTCAAGCAGAATTTCTCGCTTTATGCAACTGGTTGCCATAACTGCTTGAGCTACCTGAGCATGCTTTCTGCCCAACTCAAATTCTCAACTTGTCGCAGACTGAACATGTAGCATCTACTGTCCATTTTTTTACACACATTTCTCACAGGTTCACCTGACTTCCACAAGACTTTGGATGGATGTGCATCCACACTGAAGGTATCATATTATTGATGCAGGGGGAAACATTGTGGAGCAAAGAAAATTTAATGGAAATATGACCAATACATGGGGCTGTAAGTATCAGAATATGCACAACAACAGATGCACGGTGCACAGCTGTTCCTCAGTTTGTGTCCAAGATGCATAACATGAATGTATCGATGAAGGATCATATGCTGCTGGTAAAGCTCTTTTACAAGAATGGTGACTGTGCACCAGCAGGCCTGCAGAATTTCTGGACACTCAAGGGTCTCAAGAAAATATTTACTAAATGGAAAAGACAGGTTTTTTGCAGTGCACTGTGCGAGGAGGAGGACAGCAGTTGATCTGACATCTGTCGAAGATGTGGCCACAGCACTGCAGGATGGGTTGAGAGATGATGTGCGAACATGCAGTGCGCGGGAAATTGCCCAAATGCTGAACATACCTGTGAGCATGGTGGATAAAATGCTACAGAACATCCTGCATTGCCATCCATACAAAATCACACATGTCCAAGAGTTGCTTCCTGTTGACCTGCTAGCAAGACAGACAAAGCCCATTTACATCTCCAAGGACATGTCAATATGCAGAATATTGGCAATGGAAAATAAGCATGCACATCAACTGGTATCACTTCATTCTGTAAAGGTGAGTGTTGTGCAGGTTGACGATGACGTATATTGTAGGCTCATATTTTTTCGAGGAGAAGAGTTCTGCGGGTCCTGTTACCTGTACCATCAGTGGTAAACACTATGCCAGTTTTTTTGTACACCAGCGTCATTCCAACCCTTCAACAGCATGGATGTGTGGGTCAGAACATTTGCATGCAAGATAGCACTCCACCACATTTCACACAGCCAGTGAAGCAGCTGCTGCAGACACATTTTGGAAATGTTAGAATTATCAGCAGCTATTTCCCTACAGCCTAGTCATCCCCATCACCTCATCTTAAACTGTGTGGCTTCTGGCTGTGTGGTTATCAAAAAGATTGTGTGTTCAGTGTTCCAGTTACCAACATAACTGAACTGAAGGCAAGCATTGTGGGACACACACTGAACTTGATCACTGAGACACACACTGATCTGTTGTGGAACATGCTGTTTCTTGATCTAAACTTGTGGCAGAACACCGAGGACAGCATACTGAACATATCTTGTGCAAGTCTAATAGCAATTAAACATCAATGTTATTTTGTTTTTTATGCAGTTTTTGGCCTCAGGACAGTTAAAAACGAATTTCTCCCAAGCAATGTAGTATGATCTAGCCATGATGGATGGGCTTACGTAACAGCACCACAACCTTTGACTGCTGAACTTGTGCAGTAATGTACATTTAACAGTACAGATGGTGTAATGTGCAACTCAAACCACAGCTGTCATCTTGCGAATCATCTGTTGCTTGTAGCAAATATCATTCATATTAAGCCACTTACAGTGGCATCTATTGGTAAAATTTTCTTTTTTTCTGCCTTTTCTTTCTGTTCCATGACATTTCCCTTCCTGTGCCAAATATTTTATGTCATTCTGGTCAGTTGTTCTCTTTCTACAAACTAATTATGGACACACTGTGTGTGTGTGTGTGTGTGTGTGTGTGTGTGTGAGTGTGTGTGGTGGTGAGGGGGGGGGGGGGGGGTTCACCATAACAACAGATTATCCAAACTATTATTCAACATAGCCTTGGGGAAATTAATGAGGGAACAGGAAAAGGAACTGGAAAACAACTCAACTAGGAAGATGCCGGGACAAAATAGAAATATCAAACCTAGCTTCCACAGATGACCTGGCCATATTATCAAATAAGGAAGCAACAGCAACCAAACAAATAGAGGTATTAAAAGAATGCGTGGAAAAAGTTTGGCTGCAAATATCTTTCAAGAAGTCTGAATTTTTCTGCCCAAAATTAGACACAAAATATGGCAAAAGAAACAGAGTTGCACACTTCAAGTATCTAGATGAAATCATTGAACCTACACATGAGGAGAAAAGATCGCGCAGAAGACTTGACTACAAAAAATGAAGGGAGCATTCAGTAAGAGACAGTACGTATATAATAAAAAATGCATGTCCATTCACACAACAGTCAGACACTACAACAAAGTAAACAAGTCTGAAATAATGGATGCAAGTGAGATGCTAACACTCCATACAAAAAGTGACGTGGAAAGCATACTGAAGGAAGAAAGGAAAATCATGAGAAAAATTCTTGGCCCAAAGCTGGCAAAAGAGGGATACAGATTACACTCTAGGAAAACTACAGAGAAGATGTCAATCAGAGCACCAGGTGTCAGAAAAAGAAGGTTGAAGTTCTATGGGTACATCATCAGGCTGTCAAAAAAATTACTCACGAAGAGATTTCTAATATACATACAAGGGGTCAAATTAACAATATCGAGGATCACTCAAGTCAAACTGGACCTAGAAAATCAATCCAATAGAAATTGGAGACAGAAATGTATACAGAGACAAGATACACAAGTGGAATGTGAGGACAGAGAATTAAATCCCAAAGAAACCAGAGACGAAGTGGACTGAAGAAAATGAGAGAATTGTGGGAGATCAGAAAGAATGCTCAAATGAGGCAGAATGCTTTGTGTGATCCTACAGGGTCTCGATGCAAATAAGATATAAAAAAAAATTATTAACATCAGATCCATTTATAACATATTCACACAGTAACTATGTTGTTTTGTGGTTCTGCTCTTACTTAAACACACACATTATAGCCCTACACCTGTAGCATGAGAACTACCTAACAACAAAACTTGCTCTCTCTTTATTGACAACCTTACATTCTTCATTTCCACTTTATTTTTGAACATTTATTGAGGCCTGTCTAAACGTCTTTCAAATAGAGTAAGGACTTAATAAATGAATGTGTTTTATTTTTCATTCATCCCATGAACACTTTATACATTAATACATTTCACATCTTTGTGGAATCTCCCAAGCATAATCAATTTTTGGCTTACAGACTACACTCTTAAATTCAGATTTGGTAGGTTTTGTACCCTGACAAGTACTAACACACACACACACACACACACACACACACACACACACACACACACACAGAAAAAAAAGAAAAGAAAAACTGTCATGGTCTGAGAGGTCACTGGTTTTGTACTATTGTTCATTAGATCTTTATTGGAACGTATTATAAATGGCTATTTTAGAGCAATTAGCTGTCCCAGTTGGGAAGTTTGCATTAGGAATCAAGTTGAATGATAATGCTACTGACAACAATGAACTCTTCCAGTATAAGTTTTTAAGAGAAGCCTGCTATTTTTTTTCTCCTAAACAGACCAATAAAGATTCAAGTTGATTTATGAACAGAATGAAATCATCTGCAGTTGCACAGTATACACTATTAGAAATAATTCATAATGAATTTCTACTTCTTCCACATGTTCCCATGTGCTGCCAGAAGTAAAATTTATGAAAGTCTATATTTTAAATTTATGACAGTTCCTGATGAATAAGGCATCTGCTCCTTTCTCCATTTCTGCTTTACAGAAGTGAGTTGTTAACCTCAATACTGTAACACTTAACATACCTACAGTTGTGGTCCAATGATATTCAGAAAGAGAAAGATTGTGTCAACCAAGAATGAGATTTTCACTCTGCAGCGGAGTGTGCACTGATATGAAACTTCCTGGCAGATTAAAACTGTGTGCCCGACCGAGACTCGAACTCGGGACCTTTGCCTTTCGCGGGCAAGTGCTCTACCAACTGAGCTACCGAAGCACGACTCACGCCCGGTACTCACAGCTTTACTTCTGCCAGTACCTCGTCTCCTACCTTCCAAACTTTACAGAAGCTCTCCTGTGAACCTTGCAGAACTAGCACTCCTGAAAGAAAGGATATTGCGGAGACATGGCTTAGCCACAGCCTGGGGGATGTTTCCAGAATGAGATTTTCACTCTGCAGCAGAGTGTGTGCTGATATGAAACTTTCAGGAGTGCTAGTTCTGCAAGGTTCGCAGGAGAGCTTCTGTAAAGTTCGAAAGGTAGGAGACGAGGTACTGGCAGAAGTAAAGCTGTGAGTACCGGGCGTGAGTCGTGCTTCAGTAGCTCAGTTGGTAGAGCACTTGCCTGTGAAAGGCAAAGGTCCCAAGTTCGAGTCTTGGTCGGGCACACAGTTTTGATCTGTGTCAACCAAGTTTGATGACTAATTCATCCATGTAAGTAAGTAGTGAATTTTACTCCACGCTACTCAAATATTCTGAAGAAACAAAGACTGCTGGCATTTCACACTGACAGATATAATTGGTCTGAAATAAAAATTTTTTGGGTTTGTCAATAATTTCCAACCACCAACTGTTCGTAGTGATGCAGATGATGTTGCCACTCTCCACCCCAGGGTTCTTCTGCTCTTAGGCAACCCGTTTACATCTGCCCTTTCTTGCTGTGGTGGAAACCAAGCCTAGTAGCATAGCCCCATCTGCTGACTGAACCATTCCAATACTCTATCCTGCACCTGACTTAAGCAGCTGTTCCAGCTGCAAATTAAATCTCCTGAGTGAAGAGTTCAAATGAGATCTAGCATCACAAACGCTGAACAGATACAAACGCAACATTGATATGTTTTGATGGTGATGCAATCCTCACTTGGTTACCTGGTATTGAGATTCTAGTTTATCCCACAAAATTAGGCCTAAATCTTTTACATGAGAACTACCTAATAACAAAACTTACTTTCTCTTTACTGACTTCCTTACATTCTTACTTTTTCAGTTATTGTTGAATGTTCATTGTGCCATGTCTAAGCCTACATCTGAGGTTCATCCATTCCCTATTGTAGGAACAGGTCAAACTTATTCTTCACATTCACCACAAAGCCATCAGATGATATTATATGCCTGTTCTTTGTATTACCAGTTACCACTAACCATCTCTCATTACACTTCCTTCACCTTACCTTGTCCAGATCTTTCCTAGAATCATCTACTTCAGCCTCAGGGGCAGCATTATCCCCTCTTGTTTCTCTGTCTGCCTGAATTGCATATCCAACAGAACCACTGATGCTCATCAGTTCACCAATCCCCATGCCTTTAGTCACTCCAATGGGGGGTGGGAACCAAACAAAAGCAGCCATCACACAATACCCCAGAACTAACAATTCTACTACAAGTCAGGTACTTTTCATTCATGGTAAAATAATAATTGGGTACGAAAAACGCAACTGAGTTACCGACAAACAAGCGAACACATTTGGTAAAATTTGTGCCTATATGTAACAGTATTTAAGCAAACTACTGATGCAAATTATCTGAACCGAAGAACTTAAAATTCTCATTTCCTTGTCAAAATATAAACTAAATAATTGAGATACAAGCTCTACTCAAGTTGCCGGAAAGAAAGCAGGTATTCAGTGAAGCTTTTTAATTTTACTGCAACTAAGTGTAAACAAAAATATGTCCTCAACTCAACTTCACAATCTTTTTTAGTATTTGGGGGAGTAACATGTAGGGACATAAAATTTTGTTTTAATTTTATGGTCAAATTTGTTGTTATTTTTTGCCGAGTTCCTTGCTATTTTTGCAAAATTAGTTGCTATTTTTGAATAATGATTATTATTATTATTATTTCTTTCTTTTCTCAGACGTTATGTCTGGTCAAAAATGGAAAATGACGCGGACCTTTATCAAGCGTGACTTCCTTTTAACTGTACGGTATATGTTAAATTGCTTTTAGGAACTTTTGGGTAATTGAACATGTATCAGTAATTACAGATTTCTGTAGTTGTATATATACGTTTGGATGTAGCTGTATTGCATTGATTTACTGGTGGATATTGTGTGGTATGACTCCTGTAGTTGATAGTATAATTGGTATAATGTCAACTTTATCCTGATGCCACATGTCCTTGACTTCCTCAGCCAGTTGGATGTATTTTTCAATTTTTTCACCTGTTTTCTTCTGTATATTTGTTGTATTGGGTATGGATATTTCGATTAGTTGTGTTAATTTCTCCTTTTTATTGGTGAGTATGATGTCAGGTTTGTTATGTGGTGGTGTTTTATCTGTTATAATGGTTCTGTTCCAGTATAATTTGTATTCATCATTCTCCAGTACATTTTGTGGTGCATACTTTTATGTGGGAACGTGTTGTTTTATTAGTTTATGTTTTATGGCAAAGTCTGCATTTATCTGTTATGGTATTGGGATCTTTAATAATATGCTTGCTGTAATATCTGGTGTTTATTGTTTGATCCTGTATTGCAATCATGAATCCTTCCGTCTCACTGTATATATTGCCTTTTCTTAGCCATGTGTTGGATGCGTCTTGATCGATGTGTGGCTGTGTTAGATGATACGGGTGCTTGCCATGTAGTGTTTTCTTTTTCCAATTTACTTTCTTCGTATCTGTTGATGTTATGTGATCTAAAGGGTTGTAGAAGTGGTTATGAAATTGCAGTGGTGTAGCCGATGTATTTATATGAGTGATTGCTTTGTGTATTTTGCTAGTTTCTGCTCGTTCTAGAAAGAATTTTCTTAAATTGTCTACCTGTCCATAATGTAGGTTTTTTATGTCGATGAATCCCCTTCCTCCTTCCTTTCTGCTTAATGTGAATCTTTCTGTTGCTGAATGTATGTGATGTATTCTATATTTGTGGCATTGTGAACATGTAAGTGTATTGAGTGCTTCTAGGTCTGTGTTACTCCATTTCACTACTCCAAATGAGTAGGTCAATATTGGTATAGCATAAGTATTTATAGCTTTTGTCTTGGTTCTTGCTGTCAATTCTGTTTTCAGTATTTTTGTTAGTCTTTGTCTATATTTTTCTTTTAGTTCTTCTTTAATATTCGTATTATCTATTCCTATTTTTTGTCTGTATCCTAGATATTTATAGACGTCTGTTTTTTCCATCGCTTCTATGGAGTCACTGTTGTTATTCAATATGTAACCTTCTTGTTTAGTGTGTTTTCCCTTGACAATGCTATTTTTCTTACATTTGTCTGTTCCAAAAGCCATATTTATATCATTGCTGAATACTTCTGTTATCTTTAGTAATTGGTTGAGTTGTTGATTGGTTGTTACCAGTAGTTTTAGATCATCCATTTATAGCAAATGTGTGATTTTGTGTTGGTATGTTCCAGTAATATTGTATCCATAATTTGTATTATTTAGCATGTTGGATAGTGGGTTCAGAGCAAGGCAGAACCTGAAAGGACTTAATGAGTCTCCTTGGTATATTCCACGCTTAATCTGTATGGACTGTGATGTGATATTATTGGAATTTGTTTGGATATTAAGTGTGGTTTACCAATTTTTCCATTACTATCTTTAGGAACTGTATAAATTTAGGATCTACTTTGTATATTTCCAATATCTGTAGTAACCAAGAGTGGGGTATACTATCAAAAGCTTTTTGGTAATCAATGTATGTGTAGTGTAGCGAATTTTGTTTAGTTTTAGCTTGATATGTCACCTCTGTATCTATTATCAGTTGCTCTTTACATCCTCGTGCTTCTTTGCAACAGCCTTTTTGTTCTTCATTTATAATTTTGTTCTGTGTTGTATGTGTAATTAATTTCTGTGTAATGACTGAAGTTAATAATTTGTATATTGTTGGTAGGCATGTTATGGGGTGATATTTTGCTGGGTTTGCTGTGTCTGCTTGATCTTTAGGTTTCAGATAAGTTATTCCTTGTGTAAGTGTATCAGGGAATGTGTATGGGTCTGTCTGTTAAATAATTTAGTTAGATGTGAATGTGTTGAGGTGAACTACTTTAGCCAGAAATTTGCTATTTTATCTTTTCCAGAGGCTTTCCAATTGTGAGTAGAATTAATTGCTTGGGTGACTTCATGTTGCAAAATTATCACTACAGGCATTTGTGGTATCATCTTGTACGTATCTGTTTCTGCTTGTATCCACCGTGCATGCCTGTTATGTTGTACCGGGTTTGACCATATGTTGCTCCAGAAGTGTTCCATCCCTGTTATGTTTCGTGGATTGTCTATTTTAATGTGTGTTATCTATTGTCTGGTAAAATTTCTTTTGGTTTGTGTTGAATGTTTGGTTTTGTTTCCTTCTATTTTCACTTTTTTTGTATCATCTAAGTCGTTTGGCCAATGCTTGTAATTTCTGCTTCTTTTCATCTAATTGCTCTATTGCTTCTTCTTGTGAGATTTTACCTAACCTTTTTCGTTTTTTTTTTTCTAACATTTCATTTCTTATAAATTGTGTTAGCTGTCCGATGTCTTTTCTCAGTTTTTCTATTCTGATCTGTAGCCTGTGTTGCCATGCTGGTTTTGTGGGTTTCTTCTGTGTGTTGGTCGGTTCTGATCTCTGCCTAGTGTGTATATTTAGTGTAGTGAGTGCTCCTATATAAACCAGTAGTTGTAACTCTTCCATAGTTGTGCTTTCATTTATTTTGTTGTGTATGATTGTGTTGATAGTTTTTATTGTTGTTTCGACTTGTGGGTTATTTGGCGGTTATGCAAGAATGGTCTAATGTCTGTATTTGTGTCTTTGTATTCTATATATGTCAGCTGAAATTTTTTCTTCTGTATCTAACATGTGTGTCACTTCGTGTTCTATTTGTGCTTGTTCTGGTGGCTGTCTTAAGATTTCGTTTTCCTCTGATTGCTTAATTGATGCATGTTGTTCTTTGTTTGTTTGCTCTGGGATGTTTGAGTCCGTTACTGTATTTTCTTCTTCTTCTGATTGCACATTATTTTGTTCCAGTATTTGTTGTACTTCTTGTTTGATGTTTTCTAATTCTGACTGGGGTATCCTGTTATTTTTGATTATTACACGAATCTGATCAGCTAGTTGTCATTCTGTTAAAAATTTTAATTCTGGGTATCTGGTAATAAATGTTGTGTATACTTGTGATCTGTATCCAGTTGTGTTGGTTCCTAGGTTTGTCGCTTGGTAATAACAGAACATGAGGTGTCGATTAACTTCATCTGACCATCTCATCCTCTGTCTTTGTTTTCCTTCTAGGGTGGTTGCAGGAAGCATATCCTGCAAAACACCTCTATTTGGATTTAAATCATTTTCCAGTTGGCTAGCAGTGTTGTTACCATTGTGAGCGGGCATCGGGTTCAAGTGTCGTCCCCGACCAAGACGGCGCTTGTCCGAGGCTTCTTTAGTTCTGTCCTGAACCAAGTAATCACACTAAAAGGGGGTTAGCCCTATTAGTGGTTTGTTCATTTTGTCTCCTTTTACGACTGGCAGAACATACCGGAGGCCTATTCTTTTCCCGGGCCTCCACGGGAATTATTATTATTATTACTATTACTATTACTATTATTATTATTATTATTATTATTATTTTGCCAATGTCAGTGGTTTTCACTGCACTCACTGTCTTTTTTGCCAAATTCAGTTTTCTTTTTTCACCAAATTTGGTGGTGTTTTATACCAAATTTGTTGTTGTTTTGGGCACTTCAGTGTTACTTTTTGCCAGATTCCCCCCTTTCTTTATTTGGTGTTTTTTGCCAAATTTCATGTTATTTGCATCAAATTCAATGTTTTCTGCCAAATTCAGAGCTATTTTCACCACCACATCACAGTTCATTATGTGGGAATTAAACACTCATTTTAAGATTCGAGTATACATGAACCTCAGCCTTGAGGAGATTAGAAATCAAAATGCATTGTAACATACAATAATTGTCAGTTACAAATGTTAGGAAACTGCCATCCAGAGATTTACAGAACTTTCACAAGGCAAAATTACAAATTTCAGGATATCTCGTAAAAATTGCCGATTTTGCGTTATTTTTTAAAAAAAAAAAAAAAAAAAAAAAAAAAAAAAAAAAAAAAAAAAAAAAAAAAAGGTCAATTTCACATTATTTTCATGTCATTTGGAATGTGTAAAGACATATGAAACATTTAATAGTATGCTTAACGCACTTATTTACTAAATAATTTGTACTAAACTAACCTGTTACACTCTTAATAAATTATCTTTGCAAGTGTACTCACACATCTAGTGCTCGTCTACAAAATGCCTCAGATGAAGGCAGGTTGCTATGTCCCCTCATATCTATTCCTTAAGATTAAGAATGGGAAATTACTTGATATACAACTCACCAATAACAGCGCTGAACTGTGAATCAGAATCAAGCAGCTTGCATTCTTCATACCACCAGAACATCGCTGTTGGTATGGTACTGACTGTAGCTGTAAGACTTGGTCCAAAAACAAAGCCCGGCTGATCCTGTGGATCAAAATACTTGTTAAATAAATTAAATTATCTGCAAGTTAATAACCAGAAATGCTATAAATATGTTCTATTAAGAGTTCCAATTGTATCATTTACATACAACTGGAGACTGAAGTTACACACACACACACACACACACACAAAGCAAATTTATCATTATGAACAATTATCAGAAATAAAGCAAGTAACCAAGGATGAAAAATGGTCCCATAGTCTGTTATAGTCAGATTGTGAAGGACACAAATTATGCTAGTTCCATCATCATGTTCAAAAGAGGTTTGATATTATCAACAATCTGAATAGTCCATCTTGGAAGACGCAATCACTCCCAAAAAGAATGCCTGCACCACTGAATGAAAATGTCACCCTGTGATGGAGATTTTTGTTCCTGTGTACTTACCGTATTTACTCGAATCTAAGCCGCACTTTTTTTCCGGTTTTCGTAATCCAAAAAACAGCCTGCAGCTTAGAATCGAGTGCAAAGTAAGCGGAAGTTCTGAAAAATGCTGGTAGGTGCCGCTACAACTAACTTGTGCCATCGAATATATGTAGTGCTACACAGGCATGCTTTGCAGGCACAAAGATAAATACTGGCACAAAAACCTCTGGGTCAGTAAATAAAAAAATAAAAAATAAAAATAAAATAAAAATAAAAAAATTAAAAAAATAAATAAAATAAAAGGTGGAAGATGAGCTTTTTTCCTCCGCCTCAGTTTTCGACCACTGCATTTTCATACATTATCCAACGAAGTAAATACAAATTCCGTATTGTTAATCTTCCAATGTAGCAGCATTTCAATGTACTACAAAAATCTGACTGGAAAGACTGTTTGGGATGCTTGTCAATATGGCCAACTCTATGTTCTGAATTTTTTCCTACCTATGAGAAGAGATGGCTGCTAATATGAACTTTTATGAATTGTGAATCACGTGCAGTTTTCTCTCCACTATAAGTATAATATGAATATAAACATTTTGCCATGTGTTCTTTCGTGTTTGCTGCTATCTCATTTACATCCTGTCTGCCTAATAAACTACGAAACTAGAGTGAGACAACAGCAAACGCGGAAGAATATACATATAATGTCATGTTTATATTCGTATTATTCTTATGGCTAATAGTGATACAGTCAGAAACAAAGCATGGCAATTGACTAGATTTTTAAATCTAGGATGCCTTATTTCTGTGCAGAATGTAATGAACTAAAGAGGTGTCTGCAAAGATTTTCAAACATAGAAAAATTTTTGCTAAACTCTCGTTCAGAGCATCACCTATCATACACAGTCTATTATTTGGTTCTTGTTGATCATTATCAAAGAAAGCAGCAGTGTAAGTAACAACAAATAGCAGTCTCTTGCCATTGTTTTGCTAATGAGACGATTCCTTTTTTTTTTTTTTTTTTTTTTTAAGCGGCAGTAGCGTGCGCAAAAGCAAGCCATGCCGAGAGTGGCGACTGGCTGTAAACACTCATTATCAGAATGCGACAAACAATGCATGACACAGTACAGTAATGCATTTTCAGCTTAGAGTGACGTAAACACCTATAACAAAGAAAATGGCACATACCAGATCAAAGAAAAATAAGCAATCAATTCAAACGAGACGAAGCACATGAAAAAGGAAGGGTACCCGTATAAATACGGATGGAGCGCCTGACGCATAGCAATGGCTACCTGGTAAAGCTTAACTGCTAAGCTTATGACTCAAACCAAACTACTGTAGCTGTATAGCCATTCATTCAGAAATTGTTTCTCATATTACAATGGACCAACTTTGTTTCGATTTGGAGGTGCGGCCTAAAACTTTTCTCACCCCTTGAATTTCGAGCCTCAAATTTCAGGTGCGGCTTAGATTCAAGTAAATACGGTAATGTGCTTCCGATTAACAGTGTTATAGGTCTTTGTTATTTTTCTTTATTTTATTACTGATTTTTATTAATACCAAACATAAAGTGAGTAACTATTTTTGAATATTTGAAACTGCGCTTGTAAATGTATTCTCTTGTCTTTTATATAACATTTACACAACATGATGCGATTTACATAAATAAAGTACTATGCACATTATGGCAAAATTTATATCCATGTTATTTAATAAGAAGGAAACAGCTGATAGTGAAAAGATGGCAAGAGACATGGAAGTACATTAATGGCAGATTGGTTTATGTATTTAGGGAAGAATATTGCATTTTATTTTTATTTATTTTGAGACAAAGTTTGGCTATGATGTGTGGAGAAGAGGGAGAATGAGATGCTGTAATGAGAAGTAGTTAAAATGAAGTGGTTGTGGAGAAATTGCAGTTGAAATGAAGAAAACTGTTACAGACTGAGTAGTGGCATCTTGGTAGAACATATTGGTGAGCTTGTAATAAACCATCCAGTACATGAAGCATTCACAGACTGTCATGGCAAATCAATAAAAAGAAAAGCTACTGATGAAAGAAGAAACAGAATTAACTATTAACAACAATTTCAATACAAAATGAGAAGACTAGAATCATGTAATTGGGGATGGCAGATGAGGCATGCTTGAAGAATTGAATAGCTAACTGGCCTCAACTCTGTATCTGATCAGCAGAAGGTTCTTATAGTGAGGTGAAAGGCACTTTTGGACTGTGTAGCACACACAAGTTGTGGTAATATTAACTAAACACATTTTGGTGAAAAGATAAATGTTATATGGACTTCCTTTTACAACAAACAATTTAGAATTTTTAACTGACTGTAAGGTCGGGGTATGACTGGGTTTAGCTTTTAAATAAATGTGCACTTCACCTGTCAAATGTATCTTTTTGTTGGTGCACTGTTTCCACAAACAATTGGAGTTTTGTCCATATAAAACATCTAAATTCCAATCAGCAGTTTTCCCTGGAGAGGTAACGGCATTTCTTGCCTCTGTGTTGATTTCTGGAGTAGACATCACATTATTGCCATATTGTTCTAGCAGCACTGATGCAAGGGATTTTGTCACAAGCAGCGACTGCCAGGAATCTCAGGAAAGAGATACGCAAATTTGATTCCATGCAAAACAACGCAGGAACTATTACACATCGATGTCCTATGATGCAAACTCCAATACTTCACTAAAGTTTTGTGACTTAATAAAATCCGATGTTCAGCAACCATATAAAAACAATTACTCATGCTCAGATTACTTATGAAAATGTTTGAAGATTAATGATGGATATAATAGTGGCGTGATCTTATGTCAGGGAACTCTCATAGTAACATTGGTGTTTCAGAGTTCTGCTGTAAGTTAAACACATACACTGGCCAGTAATTAACACACATTACATCACTTTGAGTGAGTGGATGTATGCATGGAAGTTGTCAATGGAGTAACATAAGACAGAGCAGTATTAGAAAATTACTGTGTATCAGCGCATGTAGTTATCAAGAAAGCAGACATAAGGAGAACAGTATTAAGTTTTGTGTGTGAATCATACAGGGAAGCAAAGAGCATTTGGTATTTAATTCACTGAGACACTGCCAAGAGATAACAGAGTGACAGCTGTTCATATTAACTTCATACAACAGTAGCAAGTAAGAGAGAATCATTCAAGTTAGTTAGAGCAAGGAAAGCATAGTTTTAACCCTCAGTGTTTCCATAAAAATTAACAGTTACACTTCCTTTAATGTTAGCCTGACAAGGAAACAGTCAGTGAGAGATGTCGAAATCAGCTGTGTGTCCTTCTTCTTATTATTATTATTATTATTATTATTATTATTATTATTATTATTATTATTATTACAGGAAGACTACACCTAAAGAAACACAATGTCCGCTAAGACACAGTGAATGCCTTTTGTGGTTTTGCTAAGTGTTAGCAAAGGAGATTAAGCCTTTTTTGTTTCTTTTAATATGCTTGCTAATAGAATCTGTGTTTGTGATGGCAGCAGAGTTTCACAGTAATGTGGAATCTAATTAATGTTTTCAACTTTGCAAAGATGAAATATAAAGAATGCGACATGAAATCAAAATCACTTACTTCTCCTGAATACCTACACACGTGCAATTTATTAGTTACTTTCTTGGCTATTTAATGAAAGTAGGTCAACATTTTGTAAGAAACTGTGGAAACATTAGAAGAAACAGGAAGTAACTGATGATTCCATGAATTTTGAGTCAAATGATGGGTGTTGTGCTAATTAAAGTCCACAATAAAGACACACTACCTATCTAACCTGAATAAAACAGGCACAGTAATAGTTTTTAGTGACAAAGAAAAAGTCGTAAATTATTTTGTTAAACAAAGAAGGGAGAACATGCTTACAATTAACCATTGTACATGGTCAGTTTCATTTCATAAAATCTGAATGTGTATTGTATAAATGGAAGAACGATTTACAACAAGTACGAGATTTGTGCCAAAATGGAAGCTATAAAAGTGTGAAAGGAAAACTATTTGAAAGATTTACAATTGTTCCTGAGTGTCAATGCACAATTGCCATGGGAAATCTTCGAGACAAGATCCTCCAAATTACAAATGAAGGAATATTTCCGATTTTCAGGCCGCTTCAACCTGATTAAACAGATTCAGGAAATTATACTGGAAAGGAAGTCTCATAATTATGTAGTTTACTTCAATTGAGGAGAGGTCATTAATAGCTAATATGAGGGTAATCCCAAAAGTAAGGTCTCTCATTTTTTTTTGTAAGTACAGAACACTGTCTGTTTGGCAGTTGGTCACATTGTTATGAAGAGTGCTTCATGCGCTGAGGGACTCAGTCTTGGCTTGGCAGCCATTGAGAATGGAGCTCCCATTGCATGTTACTGCCAACTGCGAATTGTGTGCAGTTATTCGGTTTTTGAGCGCAAAGGGCACAGCACTGATTAAAAGCCATTGCCAATTGACAGAAGTGTATGGTGAGTCATGCATGGATGTCAAAACTGTTCATAAGTGGTGTAGAGAGTTTGTAGCTGGTCAGACCGAAATTCACAATGAGCAAAGGAGTGGAGGACTGTCAGTTTCTGAGGAGACAGTGTTGAAGGTTGAGCAAAGCATGTGTGAAGATTGGCGGATCACCCTGGATGATCTCTGCATGTTGGTTCCCGAGGTTTCCCAAAGCACCGCTCACAGAATTTTAATGGAAACATTGAACTACCAGAAGGTGTGTGCAAGATGGGTGTCACACATGCTGACTGAGGACCAGATGCAGCAACAAGTTGATGCTTCCCACGCATTTCTTTAACACCTTGCAGCCAAACAGGACAACTTTCTGGACTCAATTGTCATGGGTGACTAAACCTGGTAATAGCACCTTACACCTGAGACCAAGCAACAATCATGCCAGTGATGGCACTCTTCTTCACCAAAGCCGCAGAAATTCAAACAAACACAGTCTGCCGGTAAAGTCATAACAACCATTTTATGGGATCGGAAAGGGGTACTGTTGGTCGACAATTAATGCTGACAGGTACTGTGAGACTCTGAAAAATCTCAAACGAGCAATTCAGAACCAGAGAAGAAGAATGTTGAGCAAGAGCATACACATTCTCCACGACAACGCTTGCTCATACATATCTCGGCAAACCGTTGCTCTCCTGCAACAGTTTCAGTGGAACATAATCACCCACCCACCCTATAGTCCTGACTTGGTGCCCAGTGACTGTCACCTGTTCCCTAGGTTGAAAGAACATTTGGCCAGAAAGCGATTCAGCTCCGATGACGAGGTGAAAGAAGAGGTTCATAACATTCTGAACAGCATGGTGGCGAGCTGGTATTACATGGCACACAAAAACTGCCACAGCGTCTACAAAGATGCAGCGACAGAAATGGTGATTATGTCAAAAAATAGCAAAATGTTCAAGCTGTAAACTGATGTAAACCATTGTAGAAATAAACAGGTCTATGTACTTATAAAGAAATAGGAGACCTTACTTTTGGGATTACCCTCGTATAACAGAGTAAATCATAGCGGATGTGAAGATTAAGCTTCTTGCGGTAAGCCAGTGAAGTTTCATGCTAGAATGGTATGCTAACTGCACTTTATCATTTCAAGTGAAATAAATGAGAGTTACTTGTGCAATCGATGAAAGCTATTACACGTAATATTATTCTCTCCCATTTTACGAGATTTTACTACTTCAATTGTAAGATTTTTTGCACTAAACACTCCTTGTTTTAAATTGTAGTCCTGATTAGCCTCAAGGTTCCTGAAGACAGATGTACATCCACACTGATACTTCGCAATACACCATACAGCATGTTGTGGAGGGTACCCTATACCACTAATCTTTTCCTTTCCTGTGCCACTCTCAAACAGAATGAGAGAAAAATGACTGCCTTTATGTCTCTATATGAGCCCTATTTTCTCGTATCTTATCCTCATGGTCCTTACATGTTACGTACATTGGAGGTAGTAGAATCATTGTGCAGTCAGCTTCAAACACCAGTTCTCTAAATTTTCTCAATAATATTCTTTAATAAAAAGTATGTTGCCTTCCTTCCAAGGATTCCTATCTGAGTTCCAAAAGCATCTCTCTAACACCTGTGTGGTGTTTGAACCTATCAGTAACAAATATAGGAGCCCATGTCTTTATTGCTTCAATGTCCTCCTCTAATCCGTACTGGTGGGCATCCCAAACACTCCAGCAGTACTTAAAAGTATGGTTGCATCAGTGTCCTGTATGTGGTCTTATTTACAAATGAACCAAACTTTCCCAAATTTCTCCCGATAAACCAAACTTGACCATTCATCTTCGCTACCATGATCCTCACATGCTCATTCAATTTCATATCACTTTGCAGTGTTATGCCAAGTTATTTAAACGATATGAATGTGTCAAGCAGGACTCTACTAATGCTGTACTTTAACATTATGTTTCTGTTTTTCCCACTCATCTGCATTAACTTACATTTTTCTATATTTAGAGCTAGCTGCCATTCATCACACCACCTAGAAATTTTGTCTAAGTTGTCTTGTATCCTCCTACACTCACTCAACTTCAACACTTTAGTGTACACCACAGAATCATCAGCTAACAACCACAGATAGCTGCATACCCTGCCCACCACCACATTTATGTATACAGAGAATAGCAGCAGTACTATCACACTTCCATGGGGCACTCCCTATGATACCCTTTTCTTCGAGGAACACTCATCATCGAGGACAATATACTGGATTCTATCACTTGAGAAGTCTTTGAACCATTCACGTATGTGAGAATTTATTCCATATACTTGTACTTTTGTTACTTGTCTGCATTTGGGCACTGCGTCAAATGCTTACTGGAAATCTAGAAATATGGAATTTGCCTGCACTACTTCATCCATAGTTCACAACATATAATGTGATAAAAGGGGAAAGCTGCAAAAAAGTAATCCACTGATATTTATCAATGGCACTGGCGAAGTAAAATCTGGAAAAATGGGAGACAATAATTTGCAATACTACATCCCACATGTCTTTCCAGTTGCAGAACCTAATTCATTGCTTTTTTTGTGCTCTTGGCCTGGACATATCAACACCTTTGTCTTTATTATTATGATGATGATGATGATAATGATGATGATAAGACTGTTAATAACATTCGGATTCCACCCAAAACTAATAGTGCAATTCAGCCTCTCCATATAGAAGTTCTTCAACAGTGTAAAGCAGTTACCAAAAATTGTTTGACAATATAATTTACAATAGCTCTTTTTTATTTCAGGTTTATCAGTGCAACATTATTGTTAAACTCCAATCACTTGTGCATTATCACTTTACATCACCATTTTTTACTGATTTTATCATGTGTGCCTGGTACACAGCACAACTTGTCGAACATGGCCATGAATTTTTCTTACACCATCCTAATCCTGTCTAAATAAATCTAATAATCACTGTGAAGCGTCTGAATGCATCAGTTTTTCTTTTGGTGGGTGTGCCTGACATAAGGAAAATGTTGGTTTTCTTCATCCAACTGACACTTATTTTTGTGTCAACTACAGGGCATAAACAAGGAACTGTTTCATTTTTTGTAAAATATGCACTGTTAAAACATTATTGTAAAAAGTCCAATAAATGAATAGTTATAAAATATTCAGAGTCAACGAATTCAAGTCTTGATTGATGGAAGAGAGCGAGAGAGAGCGAGAGAGAGCGTGTGTGTGTGTGTGTGTGTGTGTGTGTGTGTGTGTGTGTGTGAGAAATCTTATGGGACTTAACTGCTAAGGTCATCAGTCCCTAAGTTTACACACTATTTGCTCGGCTAATCCCGTGCGGCGATTGATGGAAGTCATCTGTAGTGTAACACCATGCACTGCCTTAACTTCCTTTCCTCTGCAAGTTACTCATGCAGCAATTACACATGCAGCAGTTTAGCTGATGATATTAACTGCAAGTTATTCAAAACCTCAATGTTTTTAGTCACTTTTGGTATGGTTTAATTGCTTAACATTTGCATGTGTGCACTTTAGGTTTCACGCAATGTTCTCATGATGACTGCATCTGCTTATTTGCTGAGTCCCAGCTATAGGTAGGATTGTACAATCCACTGCTTAAGTGGCTCTTTTGAGACAAAAGTGAGTAATTTTAACGTTTTTTAGCAATACTTCCAGTGCACTTTCGCAGCTAAAATTTTGACAGTGCATTTCTTTTGGTGTATTCTTCCTGTACGCAAAATTTGAGGAAGGTTTCAACATGTCAAATTGACCATTCCTTTATGAGATCCATTGAAAAATGACAATATGACTGCCCAAAATATTATAAAACTTCTACCATGCATCACAATTGGAAAAGAATGTTAATTCTAAACTTCACTTACTGTAATACATATGTATTACCACTAAGAACAGAGTCCAGGTAAATTCATATCACATTACATATTACTGTTGGTTGGTAGTCCTGGTTTTGTATCTATGTCTACATTTATACTCCGCAAGCCACCCAACGGTGTGTGGCGGTGGGTACTTTACGTGCCACTGTCATTACCTGCCTTTCCTGTTCCAGTCGCGTATGGTTCGCAGGAGGAACGACTGCCTAAAAACCTCCGTGTGTGCTCGAATCTCTCTAATTTTACATTTGTGATCTCCTCAGGAGGTATAAGTAGGGGGAAGCAATATATTTGATACCTCATCCAGAAATCTGGACAGCAAGCTACACTGCGATGCAGAGCGCCTCTCTTTCAGAGTCTGCCACATGAGTTTGCTAAACATCTCTGTAATGCTATCAAGCTTACCAAATAACACTGTGATGAAACGCGCCGCTCTTCTTTAGATCTTCTCCATCTCCTCTGTCAATCCGACCTGGTACGGATCTCACACTGACGAGCAATACTCAAGTATAGGTCAAACGAGTGTTTTGTAAGCCATCTCCTTTGTTGATGGACTACATTTTCTAAGGACTCTCCCAGATATTTTACAGAAGTAACTGCTTCCAGTGTTTGTTCCGCTATCATATAATCATACAATAAAGGATCCTTCTTTCTATGTATTTGCAATACATTACATTTGTCTATGTTAAGGGTCAGTTGCCACTCCCTGCACCAAATGCCTATCCGCTGCAGATCTTCCTGCATTTCGTTGCAATTTTCTAATGCTGCAACTTCTCTGTATACTACAGCATCATCCGCAAAAAGCCGCATGGAACTTCTGACATTATCTACTAGGTCATTTATATATATATTGTGGAAGGCAATGGTCCCTTAACACTCCCCTGTGGCACACCAGAGGTTACTTTAACGTCTGTAGATGTCTCTCCATTGAGAACAATATGCTGTGTTCTGTTTGCTAAAAACTCTTCAATCCAGCCACACAGCTGGTCTGATATTCCATAGGCTCTTACTTTGTTAATCAGGCGACAGTGCGGAACTATCGAATGCCTTCCGGAAGTCAAGAAAAATGGCATCTACCTGGGAGCCTGTATCTAATATTTTTTGGGTCTCATGAACAAATAAAGTGAGTTGGATCTCACACGATCGCTGTTTCCGGAATCCATGTTGATTCATACAGAGTAGATTCTGGGTTTCCAGAAATGACATGAACCATGAGCAAAACACATGTTCTAAAATTCTACAACAGATCGATGTCAGAGATATAGGCCTATAGTTTTGGGCATCTGCTCGACGACCATCATTTGGAACATTCCATTCCTCTAGAGACTTGCGGTACACGTCTGTTAGACGCGGACAAAGTTCTTTCATGTATTCTGTGTAGAATTGAACTGGTATCCCATCAGGTCCAGAGGACTTTCCTCTATTGAGGTGATTTCAGTTACTTTTCTACTCTTTGGACACTTATTTTGATGTCAGCCATTTTTTCGTTCGTACGAGCATTTAGAGAAGGAACTGCAGTGCGGTCTTCCTCTATGAAACAGCTTTGGAAAAAGGTGTTTAGTATTTCAACTTTACACATGTCATCCTCTGTTTCAATGCCATCATCATCTCAGAGTGTCTGGATATGCTGTTTCGATCCAATTACTGATTTAAAGTAAGGCCAGAACTTCCTAGGATTTTCTGTCAAGTCTGTACATAGAATTTTACTTTTGAATTCACTGAATGCTTCACACATAGCCCCCCTTAGGCTAACTTTGACATCGTTTAGCTTCTGTTGTCTGAGAGGTTTTGGCTGCATTTAAATTTGCAGGGAAGCTCTCTCTGCTTTCGCAGTAGTTTCCTAACTCATTAGATTACTGAGGGCTTTCTAAATTTATATTCAACTCATCAGTTACACTAGTCACACCGTTATATTATCTCAAACAATAGTCCTAAATGCCCTTCTGTCTCTACCAGCAAGACAAATGTTTCTTCCACTGGAGTATATACCAAGTTCACATCCATAGCTCAGCAGTAGTTGTGTTAAGACTGCCACACCGAGTTCAGTCCCAGTGATTTTCCTTTGGTAGCAAGACTAGAACAGGTGCTAAGTTTTCTAAAGAACCCTACATGCTGCCAAGACTCAAGATACAGTAACCATTACTAGATTTGCCCCTGTTCTCATGGGTGCACCAATTTATGGGGCACCTTGTTGAGCATAACTGTATGTGGCAAAGTCTCCAAGTTCTATCTCTACAGTGAACATATCTGCAAAAGTCTATTTGCGTCAAATGAAACTCGAGTCTCAAGCCAGTTCTTCATGGTCACAGAAATATTGAATACAATGCAACACATTTTTACACACAGTCAATGTGCCAAAGTGATATGTCTGTCTGGGAGTTTGGAATGTTAATGCTCCAACTACTTGTTAAGAACACTGTAAGTGTCCTCTAAAGTGCACAATACCAAATGCAAGACTGTTTAACCCTTTCACTGCTGTGGACATGCATACACGTCCTGCTATGTCATTCCCCAGGTGCTGTTGGATGTGTATAGGCATGCTGCTGGGGTTTTCGTTCACTGCTATGGACGCCTGCACGTGTTCCGAGTTGCTGACCTCTCATTGCTGTTGCCAAGTTACTTACATACCTTGGTGTATAAAAAAGTTTCCAGTATTTATTATAAAACTTATGAGCCTCTCTGCATGCAATCATTTGTAGAAAACCTCCTTTCATTATCTCAAATCATTTCTGAGGCAAGATGATTGTTATGACCACATGATTTGCAAGGTGCAAGGACAAGAATGGGCACAGTGCACAAAACCATACATTGGATATAAAACCAAATAACTCAAGAACATTGTAAAATATCATTCCGTTCTTAAGTTTACATATAATTTCAAAATCTTGTTTAAATTTCATTTACTGCAATATATGGGCTAAAATCAACCATATGCAAAGTTTACATAAACCTCTGCAAACTCTACTCCTGCAAACACTACAATTTTGTGGGAAGTTTTACTGAATTTGATAGCGCAGTTCATATGACAAATTCAGTTCCTTACTGAGTGAAGATATCAGACTGTAATATATGCAAAAACTCAATTTCTTTTCACCTAATAGTTTTCAAAAAATCTGATGATAAGTATTCCATATTGGTCGAAATGCTGTATCTCAACACAGGTACCAGCATTTGGCGAGGATTATAGCCGTACAATATACCCCCTCCCTCAGCACGGAGTGCAGAGCGCACATCTGTAGCAATGAAAGGGTTGATTGGATTTCAAAGAATACACGACTGTTATAGTTCATAGAAGATGCAATTATGTCCTGAACACACTATGGAACAGGGTATTAAAATATAAGCCATTCTTTAAGCAACAGAACACACACTTTTGGCAAGCACACAAAGGTTTAACAAGTACCTGTCTTCCACAGAAAAAATGTTGCGTATTTTTCATCGGCAGTTTATGAGCATGCAAGGTCTATTTGGCAATTAGTAGGGAGAGCCCAGTCACCACAGTTGAACAGCACGTCTTTTCTCACGGGGTCACTGTCGCTAAAATATTACCTATTGTTATAGTTGTGTTCTAACGTGACCTGTCATTTTCATTAGTGGGTTGTGCTCAGGATGTCTTAATACCCTAGGAGCCAGTTTCAGACAATCATGAGCAATAGTTCATCAGTAACTAGTGTTTTATCAGAATTTGATTAAAACTAAGGTGTGCTCTCGATAAAAGTTGCTAACAGCATATTCTTTATGAAGGTCTAGTTAGACATATTGATGGGGTTAGTACCATTTTGTGACCAGAGCAGCAGTATTTTTAGTTATTTGTGTTTGTTTCCATTTTTTATCACATCTTTTTTGATTATCTAGTATCAAGTTTTGGTCGTAGATCAAAATGATTAATGTCGCTGCTTAAGGCAGTTCAGGTGGGTAGCTTATGCAAAGTTTGGGGTCCTTTAGCCCAATTACACAAGGCATAGAAATTTTTTAAGGAAGAATATATGAATTATTAGATGATAAACTATGTTTATCATTACAATTCTACATCATTATCTGCATCCTGTCTTAACAAATTTTAATGCAAGCACGGATGTTTTTTAAGTCCTTGTTTTAAGTTCGGCAGTAGAAATCACAAAATATTAAAAATCATCAACTTACAGTTGTATCAGCTTGATCCTCTTCTGACTGTGGATTTGAAATAACACCTAGACTTCTTTCCGATGTTATGACCCTAATATTATTGTCTTGTAGTTCAGTGATGGCTACAGGATTAATTGGGATCCCCAGTTCTATAGCAGTTGCAGCAGATGGACCTAGCAACCTTTAAAGAAAAAGAGAAACAAATGTGAATTAGAATAATTTAAAATTTACTCATTTGCAGAGCATCCATGATATCACAACTTAGCACACAGCATGAAAGAGAAGCAGTGGTTGAGAATGGACCGGGACAGGATTGTAAGCCATCCCTGATGTTTTTCGATCTATACATTGAGCAAGCAGTAAAGGAAACAAAAAAAAAAAAAAATTTAGAGTCAGGATTAAAGTTCAAGAAGAAGAAATAAAAACTTTTAGGTTTGTCAGTGACATTTTAATTATGTCAGAGACAGCAAAGTATTTGGCAGAGCAGCTGAATAGAATGGACAGTGTCTTGGAAGGAGGATATAAAATGAACATGAACAAAAGGATAACAAGGATAATAGAATGTAGTTGAATTAAATCATGTGATGCTTAGGGAATTAGATTAGAATATGAGATTCTGGAAATAGTAGATGATATTTGCTATTTCGGCAGCAAAATAACTGACGATGGCCAAAGTAGACAGGATATAAAATGTACACTGACAATGGCAAGAAGATGTTCCTGAAGAAGAGAAATGTGTTAACATCAAATCTAGAATTAAGTAATAGGAAGTCTTTTCTCAAGCTATTTGTATGGAGTGTAGCCATGTATGGAAGCAAAACATGGACAACAAACAATTTAGACAAGAAGAGAATAGCAACTTTTAAATGTGGTGCTACAGGAGAGTGCTGAAGATTAAATGGGTAGATGAACTAACATATTTGGAGGTAATGAACAGAACTGGGGAGAAAAGCAATCTATGGTACAATATGACTAGGGGGAGGGATTGGTGGTTGGGACACATTCTGAGGCATGAAGGGATTATCAAATTGAGTCCTGGAGGAAAGTATGGGGGATAAAAATCATAAGAGGGAGACCAAGAGATGAATACAGTAAGCAGATTCAGAAGGATGTAGGGAGCAGAAATTATTTGGAGATGATGAAGCTTGCACAGGCTAGAATAGCAGGGGAGCTGCAGCAAATCAGTCTTTGGACTGAAGACCAGGACAGCAGCACACACAATAACAAAAGTAACAATAGATACAGCAACACATTTTTTCAAATCATGAAGGCAGCTCTTTACAACAAATTTACTATGGACTAAGACTGGCCTCTCCCATGAACCATGGACCTTGCTGTTGGTGGGGAGGCTTCCGAGCCTCAGCGATACAGATAGCCGTACCGTAGGTGCAACCAGAACGGAGGGGCAGCAGCCTTTTCAGTAGTTGCAGGGGCAATAGTCTGGATGATTGGCTGATCTGGCCATGTAACACTAACCA